>NW_028297118.1:1409918-1709918 GCF_055798465.1 Pogonomyrmex barbatus | reverse complement strand
CCTCCCTCCCTCCCCCCGCGATGGCCTTAAGGTGGGAAAATATCGTGGAAGCCGAGGGCCGAAGCGAGTCTGCATTTTAGCTCCGGCGGCAACGGCGGAGAGCTCGCCCCGGCTGATTGGGGAAAGCCCCGGGGAGCCGTTTCGTCGTCTTCCTCACCTTCGTCTTTTTGGATTCTTATTCCACGTGCCGAGCCCGGCCATCCTCATCCTTCCCCCTGCGCCCCCCTCCCCGCCCTCACGATCGTTTTACGCGCCAACTACACACGAGAAAACGTGTGTAAATGGTGGACGTGGGTCCGTCGTAACCACCCAGGTACCACTTTCCGCTTGCGCAGGATCCACTGAAAATTTTACAGCGACCCCGAAGAGACCGGGGGAAGGAGTTAGACATCCGCACTGGGGACTGGCGAGAGGGGGCGGAGGGGGCGGAGGGGGACGGCGGTGGCGCGCGCGGAGGGAAGGCGGCTCGAGAAGGCAGGAGGCTCGTTCGAATTTTCGTGTCTGCGACGTTTTAATAAATTACGAAAGCTTCGGGCGCACTTTCGCGGATAGCTCAACGGGGGATCGTTTACGGCGGCTTCGAAATGAATTTGTTATCGTCGTCGAGCCAGACGGCGAACGTGAACTTTCCGCTACGTGCGCGTCGATCATGCCAACGTCGAGCGGTTAACAGCTTGCTAGTCGGTAAGTTTCCCGAAAATAATATGAGCAATACGAACGTGCATTAAATTATTATATAAGTGTTTAAACCACTTGCTCTGCACGGTGTGCGCCAATGTAATTTAAAGTACGTACAACCATGTCGTTTTGCTATTTACGTTCACTCGCAATCGGAATAATTTTAATTGTTAATTTTGCTGCATAAAGAGAAAATCTGTATGTTGTATATTTTATACAAGACTAATTGTAGACAATCCGACAAGCTCGAATTATCTAATCGCGATATTACGATTATCGCTTATCGTCATTTTTCTTCGAAAGAGTTTGCTAGTATTTATCTCGGAAAAGCATTTATCTCGTGTAATCTGAACAGGCAAACGATACATCTCCCCTTCGGTTCGTGATTATCTTGACGACGCATGCTTCTCGCACAACGTTATTATCACGTCGGAGAGTCGCTGCAAATGTAATCATAACGGTCAAATTGTCAAATCGTTACGTTGGAAACGATAAAGCCGTCAGAAGTAAATAATTTAACAGCTCGCGTTAACCTCCCCCCCCTCCCCCGAATCTCATTGAGTAATTAATCGAGAGTCAAGCAGCGCGGATTTGAACAGATTGCCCGATCAAACCCGTAAAATTGGAAACACAAAATTGTTTTCCCGCGTTTCCAAAGACTTTTATTAGGCAAACAGCTTCATCTTATTATCCATTTTTGCAGACCGAGTCTTTCCTCTGCCTCTGTTAATCCAACGGCTGGCTTAAAATTGTCAAACACTCTTCACTTTTTTAATTAAATAATTGAAATAGATCTGAGTGAATTTATATTTAATTATTTGGCGATTTTTTTTTTTATGAGAATTGATTGGAATATTTAACCATTTTGATCCACGATGAGTTTTCATTAAAAATATTTGCAAAATATATGCATTAATAATTCGTTCACGTAATATTAAATATATCAGATTATTATTGAAAATATCGTGGCAAAAATTCAATTAATTATCCTTATTAAGCAATAAAAATTAAAAATTATTAAAAATTTCACTTATATGAATACTTGTGCATTTATATTAAATCAAAGATTACTTTGGAACACACTATACACACTCGGATTATGCGCGTTTCTTCTTTCAATGTTGAATATTGCAACATTTATCCGGTCATAATAATTCTGGAATAAGGAGTAGCATAAAGAGATAACTTAACGGATAACTTAAATCGGATAAAAGTGACACGGCGCGAGAATGGAGACTTTCTCCTTCGGCAGAAAAAAAATCACGCATTTTTTCATACTTGTGCGAAACGAACGCTCTTTTATGGCGAGGTTAAGAAGCAACCGAGGTATCGCGTGACGTAACTCAAACGAACGATGATCCGAGCCGAGTGAGATGATGCGTTCGGTAACGCAATAATAGTGCGATAAATATATCAAAGGGAAAGTAGAAAGCACATGCGCGTACAGACCGCGTACAGAATAGAAACGATCGCTCTCGATTTCTGCAAAAAAGGAAGGAAAGCCAATAGCTTAAAAAAAAAAATGTCTCTTTGTTCGTGTTGTTTCAATAAATCTCTTTGTCTCGTTCCCAGCAGCATGACGACCAATTCCGGTTGGCGCTTTCGACTGTGACGAACGTAGTTTCAAAACCGGGCGGACCCCCGCCATTTCAGTCGCAGTTTGCGGTGCCAGATATCGTAATGACGGTACGCATGAATGCCGAGGAGGTCTCTATTGAGCGTCGCGCAGGAAAATCAAACGAAACAAATGTGTATCTATGAGGCACCTCGCGCCGACTTTGCTCGAAGTGAAGAGAGAAAGTAGAAATTACGTAGGAATACGCGAACGCGAGAGAGAACCAAGCGAATGACCTAACGAAGATGCAGCGAGAGTCGAGAAGAAAGGATAAGAGGGAAAAAAAAAAATGGCGAAAATAGGGTCAATGTCAGGGGAAAGAGGAAAGGGATAAAAACGGTAAAATTCTAGTAGAATTTCTCTCTCTCTCTCTCTCTCTCTCTCTCTCTCTCTCTCTCTCTCGACAGAACAGTTGGGAGACGGAAGGGAAAGGGGAAAGAGTTTTGGGAGGGTGCATAAGAGCAAGGTAGTGGAAATCCGGACTGGCTGAAAGGAGCGATGCGGGATTACGAAAGGATTTATTTGAGATTTTCTGCTGCTACTACTGCCGTCACCACCATCGTCGCCGTTGCCGTAGCACTGTAACAGCTCGGCTCGGTTTGGTGTACAAATAACAAAAAAAAAAAAAAAAAAATAGGAAACCGAGGGAGACGTAAGAGGAGGATGGAGAAGGAAGGATAACTTCCAGCGTGCAGTCACTAGGACAATAAAATCATGCCGATTGGCGTATCGAAACGGCATGTCGCAATGTTGCATTTGCTTGTAAATCGGATTGCTTCATACCGTATATCGCATACCTGCCATTGTATTTGCTAGCAGCAAACAGTTCCTCCTATTTTCCTTTTTCTAGTTCTCGAGCTTACGTTTTAACATTGAGTAACATCGCGTAAATAACAAAACTGGATTTCAATGGCGTCATCTTAATCACTTTGACCCTCTTACTCTCTCTCTTTTATTTTAATATATCATGTCACATCAATATTTCTGACAAAAAATATTTTGTTTTGCTACATTATTTGCAAAGTTTAAGTATCTTTTTTTTTTTTTTTTTTTTCTTAAAAAGTATGTCTCTACAATGTATTGCTTGTTTTTTAAATATCGCTTTCATTTATAGCTTTTTGTATTTTCTGATTTAAGAACGGAACGTCGATTGCAATTAATGCATATTGATGTATAATTAAAAAAATTCATTAAGAAATTTTTATTCGTTTTGAGCATATTATCGCATGCTTACATTTCGTTATAAATTAATAACATATTTTTATTTTTATAATACATAAAAGTCTTTTACAAGGTAGACCGTCAGAATTGAAAGGTTCGGATAAATTCCCAGTGCGGACATCGGTTTGGGGATGGAAACGTCCGTCAAGAATGGGCCGTCTTTGCCAACCAGCCAGTGCCTTCGTTATAATCTGGCGAATGAAAGTTTCGTACTATCGAAAATACGTCAAGACGTATCGGCTCAAACGAGATGGCATCGTCGTTATAACGGAACTAGCAGGCTGCGCGGCACCGCAATTAGTTTCGTTCCCTTTCCGTGTTCTCTCGCCTGTCGGTTCCAATCTTTTTACTTTATCTTACAAAAATGAGAGACCAAAGACATCAAGTAGAAAATAACGAAGGACTAACGACAAAAATTAAACGATCGTCACGTTACAACTTAGAAGCCACCCTGTCGAATTCTATTTTTGATATTGGTTTGACATTACGCTCGACCGAGTAACCCTTTCGCGATCATTTTTGGTGTAACCGAGTCATTTGATTCGAATCAAAATAGAAACTCGATCTTCTCGTTTAAACATAATTCCAGAAATGATAAATTGACATATTAATGACAGTAATATATCACGAGATTTTGCGTCTAGAGGAGCAAACTTACGCAAAACATTATCGGCAGCAGTTGATCCTTTTCATAGTAAAGTTTTGAGATGACTAATGATCTTTAGATAGCACTTGCCTCAGAGAGGTTGATACGATAGTCACAGGTTTATTAAGCATCGGTGTAGGTTTCCCTTAAACGGCAAGGTAATAGTATCATAAGAACATTCATGTCAAATTACAGTTACATGGCGTTACACCATGTGACTACATCACGTATCAAATTAAAGCGGATGAAGTCGATTTACAAAATGTCAATCATCTGAAATTCGCAATGCTCGGAAAAGAAGCTTTATTAAATTATCTTCAATAAATATCGAGGATATCAAGATATCAGTTTGTGACCAAACTAAATCTTAACTGCTGTCGCAACCTGCTTAATAACTACGACGTAGTTAAGGCAGGTGGATAAGCGCGGTTCTCAAACCTCCAATAATATTACGAGCGATGACATTCACTTCAACGACGACGACGACGACGACGACGACGACGATGACGACATCCGCAGTTAGGGCAAGTAGAGTAAAGCACGACGCATTAGTGTCGGCAAGCCGGCACGAGGCGAGGCTCGTCCGCGCGGTGTGTGCGCCAACAACTTCGAAACAACGATTATTATCCGCGCATACCGAGATGTATGTATATTAGTTGGAGAAGCTACCAGAACTGCCGACGCTAATAAAACCCAGGTGCAGGTGCAACCGCCGCGTTTGCGTGCACTGCATATCGTCACCGCAGCAATTAATAATCATTACATTAGGCGGGCGGTTCTCTCGCATACCGAAGTACCTGCCGCCTTGTAATCTATCTACTCGCAAGCCCAATAGGGATGGGAGAACAGAAGTGAGACGTCTCAAACTTACAGCGATATTAACCATCTTATTCCCTTCGAATAATGCTCGAGTACTCGGCAAAGCTGCTCGTGTAACCATTTAATCCATTCTTCGCAATTGAACGATCAAAATTAATTACGTAAAAATTTCAACGCGACAACCCGCTCAGATGATCTCTTTCAGAGTGTATACATTCTAAACTTATTGTCGTGTGATTGACGTGTCGAACGTCACGAAGAAAGAAGTTGTATCGCAATACAAACTGGGATGGTTCTCATAATATCCGACAAAATTAAGTTCATCGAAAAGTAAAACTCGTAAAACAAAAAGATGTATATATATTTTTTTTTTCAATTTAAATATTTTTAATGCTCGGCTCGAGGGGGGAACGAGAAGATTAATAGAGGATTGGAAAGTCTTGCTCGTAATAAAAATCTTTACGACGGCAACAACGCAATCGAGGTATTGCGTCGCCTTCGACTGCCTTTGCCCATATCGATGTTATCTTTTTGCCGCAAGAACGGTAACGTGAGCAGCATCCCAAAATTGCGAAACTCATATTCGTGATTGATATTCCAATCGCATCCACGATGTAACCGATCATCCACGTTGCCACGTCTTGGTAATTGCATCTGGCTTTGCGACACCGTGGCTGTAACTCAACACCTGACACGTTTGCTCTTAATAGAACGCGAACTGGAAGAGACAGATATAATATAATGTGTTTCATGCTATCTAATCGCGTCACAAAAAGAAATTGTTAATATTGCGACGAAATTTGTCAACGTTGTACGAATTAAAAGCATATTAAGAATTTGTAAACAAAATGGAAAGAGCAAGTAAATACTTTATATTCTCTCTAGTTATTATCTCACAATTTAATTTAACTTGTTGGAATTAGTAAAATTATTGTAATTATTTCATGTTTTATTTTCAAAATTAGTTAATTTAGAAAATTTTGCCTCATAATTATGTAATTCAATTTTTAATAAATATATGTATATTTTTGAATTTATATAAATTTAAGATAATTGCTTATCAGCTTATTTTGCCGTTATTTTTAACTCGCAACGGTCCAAGGTCAAAATTAAATTTTTTCTTTTAATAAATCCATCATCAAATATAATTTCCGTCCCCCGCGAGAAATTTTTATTGCGAAAAATGTTACTTCAATTTATTCAGGATTCGAATTTAAAAACCTATTAAAGAAAAAAATTTAATTTTAAACTGCTACAAGTCTGTTCAATTTCTAATATTCTAAAATTAATATAAAACAAGTGCTGTTATTTTCATTAAAAGATTATAAATATATTACGCATCAGATAAAATTATGTTATAAAAAAATGTAAAAATATTTGATTTACAAATCATAATCATAAATAAATAGAGATCTTTTTTCATTCAGCTTATTTCTTGTGTGATTCGACTGTTATGTTATTAAAAAAAATCTCTGAAATAAAAAAAACAAATTATTAACTGGATACAGTTTTATGTTAAGTCATTTGCGTTTCATTCTGGTAAATATCTATGAAGAGATCGCGATCAATTTCTACGAATGCGATCACCAAGACACGACGTGGCGTCAGCGACTCCCTCCCGTCTGCCCTCCCCGCGTCGGTCGGTCGCGCGCCTAACTGTCCTATCGCCACCACCTCTCTTTTCTACTACCACCGGGCGTTTCCGTTCTTCAGAACTCGCGTGCAACTCGCGAACGCTTGGGGAAACCCTCCGGCGTTTTATACGACCGGCCAGGCGCCAGGGCGACTGCTCCGAGTCGCGGAAGTCGTCGCGCTGGCGGTTTTCTCTCCGTAAGTAGTAGACACGCGCTTTTGCCCGCCGCTCGTTTATGCGCCCGCATATTCCGGCCACATTCCGGCCTCCCTTTCGTCCCATTCCGCATGGACAATGTCCATGTCATCCGAGCTCGTTGCGCGAATGGCCGACATGGCTCGCAAATTGTTTCCAGATGGAAACGCGATCGTTAATAACCACGGACAAAAGTCACTGAACACACATCGGTGTTCAGTTGATGTCCATCTAATTTGAAAGCTCGCCCGGGGGATGCGGGATAGCTTACTCACATAGTCTGTACTGCATACGCCCCCCCCCCCCACACACACACACACACACACACACATGCAAACGATTCACGTAGTCACCTGCGTCGACCGAGGCATATACTAAGAAGTTTCACCCAACAGCATTTCCAGAGAGGACGATTAAAGGGAGTCGCCTCTGTACGACACAGGAGTTCGGGTTATCAAATGGGGTACGGGAGTTGTTAGATAAACACGTGTGTGTATGTGTCACACTCATGTGCGGATTCGTGTGCACGTGAGTATCGGCACAGGGACGTACATGCAGACAAACTGCATCGTGTGCGAGCACGTTGAGGCGAATGAGGGTGGTACCAAGAGTGAGGGTAGCAGGGGGATGACTGTTGGTCCGCGGGACCGAGGGGTGAGGGCGGCGGGCAATAGTCGGAGTGGCGCCGCGACTCCCGTGACGTCTGTCGGCGCGTCGGCCAATCAATAGCATCCCCATGGCAACCACAGATAACATCGGACACACACCGTGCCGCACAACCACGCCGTCTTTCGGGCATTCGGTACTTCTTTTCACTCGATGCCCAAACGAAAAGCCGACGGCGAAGACGAACCACGGGCCTACGGGGCGCAAAGGCGAAAGCACCGTCGAAAAAGATTTTTTTCTCAGGATCTTTCGCTCCCCATTTTTAAGTTACCCGAAGAGAGCCGACTTTCGTGTCATCCCCTTCAACTTTTATTTCTCCCTCTTTCCGCTTTTTCTTCCTCCAACTTTTTTTCCCTTCCATCTCTCCTCTTGTTCACCCCGATCTGCGCGATCGGTCGCGCGATACTCGTTTCATTATTCACCGATGCCTTTCGCGTCCGTCTGTCTCATCGTCTGCGAGTCTCTCATGCCATTGCTCTCAACTATCCTTCTAGCAAAAGGACTCTTTCTTCATCTTTAAATGCATCCTAACGTCACGTCAAGCATATATCGCTCGATAACTCCAACATAAGTTCGCATTTGCTGCGTATTATCGAGATAATACCTTCCTCCAGTTTGTCGTTAATTTTGTTTATCGAACGCTGGGTTAAAGATCAACGGGATATGACGCACGTGAAATCGTGGATCGATTATCGAAGGACCTTGTTGACTTTCCTACGTTCTATCTTCGTTCTATACGGTCGAGCTATATACTTGCAGGCCACGATTGGATCTTCGAGAGGAATCGACACCCGCTAAGCCGCGAGAGTCTTGCGAAAAATGGACTCGACAATGTAATCAGTTCTACTCTCCAGGAAGATTCAAGACACGTAATTCGATCTTGAGAAGAAAGAAAATACACTTCGCACGTCGCTATCACACACGAGCTGATAATGAGAGTTCTTCTGAAAGTAGCACAAGTTATTAATTCTTGCCAATCCCTGTGAATAACAGACTTTATTTTCAACAAAAGTTTGCAACTGCTAGCGCGGATACCGCACGATTCAAAAGTCAAAAAAAAAGACGATAAATAAAGGTATAAATAAGATTATAAAATTTTTAAAATAAATTTAGAAATATTTTAGAGATAAATTGTTATTAGTTACTTTAGAGATAAGAAACATAAAAAATGCATAACATTTTAACGACCTAATTAAATATTCATGAATTAATTCGTAATGCTGCAATTGAATCATAAATTATCTTTGTCCGTATCAATATTAATACATATTAATACATAAAATAAAGATAAAATAAGATAAAGATAAATTAAAATAGTTGTAAAAAGTAGTTGTAAAATTACTAAAAATAATATTACTTCCCATTTGAATATTTTACGTGTCAATAATCAATCGCGTAAAATGCAAGGCAATCAGAAAACAAAAGTACAACAATTTGAACTAACTCGCAAGACATTTGAAATCAACTCAACGTCACTTGATATTCCCTGATGTTCCCTATAAAGGATATCGCTATGTAAACCATAACAGAAACAAGCAAGCTGCCGTGTTTGCGATGTAAGTGAAGGCCCATATTAATTACTCGACCGTGTAAAGGTTCACCATTGGCCCAAAAATGCAACCGCCGGCGGCTTTCCAGGTCAGAACTATAACTAGCTTAGTGCGGAGAGCCGAAAGTTCTCGATTTCGCTCTTGAGATCACTTCGCCAGCGTATGCGAGAGAGTTTCGGACAAATTACGACATTTAATCTCGTTTAACCGGAGAAAACTTTGACGAGGACCGGGCCTTTTCGTTGTCATTACGAGCCTCGCATATCGCGCACATGGAGACACATCCCGAGCTCGTCCATTGGACACGACCTCAATGGACTGTCGTCGAGAGTATCGTTGACCTTCCATCGAATGTTTGCCGAACTCTACACAAGCCCCGCAGGGCATAACGAGAGCCCTGTTTGTTCTGCGGTGAGATACGCGACCCGGAGCGTTCTTAATGTCCAAGGGGAAAGATTTCCGCAAGGCCAGCCCTTCTTATGAGCTTCCTCGCGAATCCCCGCTCGACGTCGCCTCGCAACAAATCGCCTTAAAGGGATAATTCTCCGTCGAGAAGGTAAATTATGCTCCGCAATGCAGCTCGGGCGTTGCTTAAATTAAGGCAAAATTACTTTTGCTGACTGGAAGCTAACAATGCGAGATAGTTTCCACGGCTTTAATAGTTGCGAATTTCGAGAAATGAAACAAATGAGTTGTAAATTCGAAGAACCACATATGTAGGATAAATGGAATTAAATTAAAAAGTATCGTTAAACGTATTCTCATTATTTAATACTTAAAATAAAATAATCAATGAATAATTGTTTTTAATTAAAAGAAATGTAATGTAATAAATGGCATTTTATATACGAAATAATTAAAAAAATATAATGGATACTTAAGAAGATTCTATTCCTTAATTCTTCAAAAATAATTTTCTTTTTAAATCGTTTAAAACATTTAAAATAATAATAAAATAGTATTAGCAATATTTAATTTGCACTGCGTAAATATTGTTAACTTTAGATGTTGTTAAATTTTTTTAAATTACGAAAAAGATTATAAAATGCTCATTTCGAGAAATGAACATCTTGAAATTGAAATATAACATGATAAACTAACATTATAGTTATGATTATGGTTTGAATATTATATATATATCTTTTCGTCGCATGTTTTTTAAATGTCATTAAAATATAAGTAATATATGTTTATCAAAAAACTATAATTTTTTATATATTGTATACTTATTGTACATAATTAAATTCAATTTGTTTCGAAATATTTCAATTTCATCAAAAACAGTGTTTTAAATTTAATTCTGTTGATCGACATATATGCATTATATAAATATTTTTGCTTAATTAATAAGAAAATATAAATTTCTCTTAAACTTGACGATGAATTTGTATGAAATTTTTCTAAAACTTAAATATTTATTTTATAGTTATAAATCTTAAATTCTTAGAAAAAGATAGAAAAAAAGAAGATATCTGTGATATAATGTTTTACACATACCTATAATGACAAATTTTGTTAATATTTAAAATCACGTATCTTTAAAACAATAATTAACTTTTTGTATTGTACATGTGTTAACTCGTCTTATATTTCAAATACTAGAACCTTTTTAAACGTAAAAATAATGATATTAATATTTCATGAAAATAAATGACGGAAATCTTTAAACTAAGGAACATAATTAATTCTTTAAATAAGAAAAATATTTTCAGCTCACTTCAGAAAAAGATCGAAATAATGTTACGGAGGGATGTAAATGAAATTTCGAGAAACAACTTTGAAATCTAAAAAGAAAGGAAATAAAAAGGAAGAAATGTAACAGAAAGAACATAGTGAAAAAAAGAAATAGTGGTGGATGACGCGGTAGTTTCCCTATTTTTCGTGCGCGACAGAAACGAGCGTAAAGCTTAAGCGAAAATGCACAAGCGAGGAGGTCACAGGAGGATGTGATTTAACGAGATGTTTTCGTGAATTGTGCCTGCGCGGTGGTAACTAATAATTCGATTTTACGAGCGGGCGCGCGCCACGAGAGAGCCGGCGACGCAACCCTTTCCCTCCTCTAACTGGAGAACATCGAGCAGCCGGGAGGCGTCGTGGCGCCGCTTGGACGGGAACCCCATCCCCGACGGCTCTGCCCTTCCATCCATCCATCCCATCCGTCCATTCGTCCGTCCGTCCGTCCGTCCGTCTGACGGTGGCCGGTCAGTCGATCAGCTGGCCGAGAGACGGTCGGGATTCCAGAATGCCTGGACTACGTCCAACCGGGTTACCACACTTCGCCCTCTCAATTCCTCTTGCCACCCTCTTGCGCGCATCGACGTTCCACTTCGAAATCTCCCCACTGGCCCCCCCTCCCCCACCCTATCAAACCTTTTGCCCTACGCAGAAAACGAGTGTCGTCGTAAATCCGTGGTTACACCACGGTCGAAAAGTCGGTCGCCTTCGTGGAGACCTTCCCCTCCCCCCCACCTCCTCTCTTCCTCCCTGTTCATCTTTTTGGGAGACAAATAAATTTGGGGCAGCCGGTCATCCGAACGATTGACGTATCCGAATTTTCGTGGAACGCAATTATCCCGCGCGGAACAGTTACACGGTATGTATGTATGTACGTCCCAATTATTCCAACGACGCAGCCAGCGACGAAAATGTTTCGTTGATAGATGACCCCAGTGGCGATGCGCAATAATAGTGTTATTTTACACGGATTTTGCGATACGATGACAGGAATCGAGGGATGACGGAGTATCGAGATATCGGTGTAAAAAGGATCGGTGATTATACGAGCTATTTTCCTGCTTATGTAAATTATTGCTGTGCAGAAACATTGTTGTCTCTTTTATAAATCATACATTCATAATAATAATAATATTATTATTAGATATACAGGTATATAACAAGTTTTTCATTAATACAGAAGAAATTCATAATAATATTCTTTTTAACGTACACATAATAATAATGTTGAACTTACTAAAAATTATTATTAAAAATTTCATGTCGACTACGAGTTGATTCATTTTTTATTCCCAACAGACAATCTCTATTACGTACAATTGTTACATCATAAAGAAATCAAATACAATTAATACCGATTGTTTCATCGAGTTTATTCTTAACGCCATTTTTGAATGTTTTTTTATAAATTCATAAACCAATAGGATCGACTTGAAAGTCGGCCATCGTCATTGCGTTAATAAATTTCGTCCGCGAAAGATACGACGAAGGATCTGGAAGTATCTGGAGAGTTCTGCCTGCATGCTGTAGCTACGGATACGTAAAATTTTGATGTCGGAAACGAATGTCAAGTGGAGTTTCAAAGTGGATGAACAGTATGCGGATACTCGTTTCGTATGGCTAGAAAGTTCTAAAGATAGCACGCAATACCGCAACATCGAAAAAGTCTTTGCAAATTTAACAGAAAAGTCGTATAGTAAAACAGAAGAGTAGTCATCAAATTACAATCTCGCGACAAGTCTCAATTTTTATTTTTTGCAAATACGTAAAAATATATATATATATATATATATATATATATATATATATATATATATATATATATACATATATATAATTTTGGAACAGATCACCAATTGCAAGTTCCAATCTTACTTTCATTAATCAAACATTTTATACGATTTTATATTAATATGCAGTCCATACACAATTTCCTAAAAAGTACTCGCTCGTTAATTAACAAATAAAGCCCTATTTGTTTTACCTGCAAATAAAATAGTTCTTCTTTATACAAGCAATCCATATTGTCAGCGCTGTAAATTTTTAAAGTTAATTGCCATGTAAAAAAATAACGACATTATTAACCGGGAAAATGGAAGCAATCGATGTCGGAATTTCGAAAAATCACTACCTTTAAAAGCTCGACAACTTCGTGGTAGCAATACTCGTCATGCTAGTCAATAGTTATCGTATGAACAGTCGCGACAACAGATTTTCCATGTCTCACAGCTTGTGTTATTCGAAAAAATGTGGAGCTGAAATTGAAGTCTCGAAGTTTATCTACAAAGCGTATTATTATTCCCGGCGTATCACTATATTGACAGTTTCTTTCCTGATTTCAGGAATTTTCCTTTCGCTATTGATTCCAGTAAATTGATTTCAAATATAAATTTTTCATTAATTAATGTCAAACAAACTGTGTTTTAACAATAATTTATATTATTAAGCTATTGACAAAGTAGAGTATTTAACATATGTACAGAGAGAAATAAAATAGAGAATGTTGCGTTACATGAACCAATAAACGTTGACCAAATACTAAATTTATTAGAGAAACATTAAAATTTGAGATGAAACATCTTATATGTATGGTTGTCCTTTATTCATTCGAACACGTCGTTCCGCAGCGAGTCTAGGGAAATAAGGTGGGAACAGGGAGAAAACGGTGGAGCAGCGAAGCGAGGAAAAAGGAGAGAGAGGAGAGAGAGAGAAAGAGAACCCGGACCCGAAGTCGTTTCCGCGGGGTAAAACTCTCTTTGGTAAAATTCCAGAATAAACAAAAATGGAGCCCATCTCGTGCTTTATATCCCGGGCGGCTGACGTGGAAAAGAATCCAGAAACGCGAGCAAGCTCGTAAATCAAATGTGTCTGCACTGCGTATACGAGAGTCGAATCCGCGAACCTGGTGGCCCTTTAATCCTGCATCCATTATTGGTACGTCACGGATGTAAGAGGGTGCGCCTTCAAGAACGCGCTTCGAGCCAACCCTCAATCGGCAACCACCGTCGCCGTAAGGGACGGCGGATGCGGGGAGGGAGGATTCCTCTGCTTCCTCGCGACCACGCATTATTTCCTCGTCGTGGCATTCGATGTAGATGGCCTCGGGCATTCCAAACGTTTGATTGAAAATTTCTTGAGACTCGAGAATGGCGCGCGCAATGCGATCGGTGGCCGCATCGCGGTACTTTATCCCGCGTCTCTCTCTCTCTCTCTCTCTCTCTCTCTCTCTCTCTCTCTCTCTCTCTCTCTCTCTCTCTCAACGTGGAGAAAGAGGCATCCATTTATTTAACATGTAGGACTGTTTGATCTCTCTGGACGACGTTCGTGGCCGTTCGTGGCTCCTTTGCAATCTACATCGAATAATTCCGTCTTCGGGTGAGTCGCGACGTGCGGAATCCCGCAAGAAGAATATTCGACGGAAAGGACGCGCGTAATGCCCGGTAAAAAATAATGCTTCGCTATTCCTTACCCGCAAGGAGAAATGCACCGTCGACAATACCGTCGGCTCGCTTTTATATTTTTATACACCGATTTCTAGACAGCATACACTTTACTTTAATCCCGATGCGTTAAAATTAAATTCAAGCTTCAAATATCGATTTAATTTAAATGTGTAATTATCAAAATACTCAACGTGGTATTTTTAAACATTTGTAACGATTTTTTAAAGAAAGATTATTTCTAAAATTATCGACATTTATTTTTCTTAAAATTATCGATATTTATATCGGACGTTTATTTAACGATTCATTTTGACGTATTCGACAGATGAATAATATAAATAACATTTTTATGCGGTGCGCGTTAATTTAATTCGCGGTCTAGAGCAATTCAGTGCAAAAGTTATCGAGAAATGTATCATATGACCAACCGTGTAAATGACATAAATATAAAATGAAACATACAGAGTCCGACGGTAAAACATGCATGATAATGCAATAGGAATCGTGGAAAAGCAAGATCGTAAACTGCAATAAAGAAGGATACTGGAGGAGGAGGAGGCGGAGGAGGGGGGGGGGAGGGGGTTGAGCCGTCGGTCGATAAGTCGACTCCTCCGCGTAAATGGACCGCGTTATATATTTTTTTCTCTCCTCCTCCCCTTTCGTTTCTTTTCCCATCTCACTAAAGCTCGCTTCGATGGTACAGTGAAAACGGCGTACCGATCTTCGCGTCGAAGTTGCGCCAAGTTATACGAAAAGTTGAGGCGGAAAGTGGTGTGTGGTGTAGAAACTACAGGAATTACTGGCAATTACAGGAATGATTTATTAACTTTGGAAACTGGCTATCTCGAACCGCACTGCTGGTACCCCATCGCGGTTCTGGGTGGCGCCACGTCGAAGTATTCTAATGAACGCTGCAATAACCTGCGCTCTCTTTCTCTCTCTCTCTCTCTCTCTCTCTCTCTCTCTCTCTCTCTCTCTCTCTCTCGTGCGATGGTATATCGCTAGCAATTATAAGAATTAAAAAAAAATTCTGCCGCGCCCTGAAAATCAACGATGACTCCCGGATGAATATGATGTCTCATCGCATTGCTTCGTTTACCCTTAAGAGAGTCCGCCGCAAATAATAGTTAATTAATCTCTTTCACTTAATGTCCCGTCGCCTGTGCGTTTCGTTCCGATATAATTAATATATCTTTCCATATAATTTCCTTTTTGCTATAATTGCATTATGGTAAAAGTCGTGATATAACATTTTAAGATGTTTAAGGAATGCGGATGAATCACATTCTCTCGATACCACGATCGTGTCTACGCACAATTATTTTTCCCTCAAGACGCGGCATATGCCGTTGATGAGAAAAAAGTGTCACCAAATTAGGGCCGATTTAGTTCGAACGTAACGCGGTTAATCAACACACGCTATGTACCTTCCATTATTGGTGCCGAGGCAATAATAGTGCCGATGATCGCAAAGCAATCGATCTCCACGCCGGCGTTAATGGAAAATGAAATTGTGGCCGGGGTATTATCCCGAGAATTTGGATTATCCTAGCGCTTAATAGAAATTCTATTAATAGCCGGCATATTGTTTCTACCGACGGACAATGCCGAAGATCGCCTGATCCGCAGTTAATGACGCATTAACGATCGCATGTGCGTGCGATCAGATCAGTGCAAAAGGGGGCTGTACCACAAATCGACCTTCACTTTAGACGCTTTGTGACATACATTATGTTATATTGATGAACATTATCCTGAATTATCCTGATTACCATACTAATATGTCAAATTAACGACTTTATTCTCTGTGTATATATATATATATATATATATCGATCTTAATATTAATTATTTTTTAATATTTTCTTCCTGTAATTTCTCGAAAAAGATGAATAAGAAAAGATGAAATATACACTTTTTGTGACGTATATTATGTTATATTGATGAACATGAAAAATTATCATATTAATTATAATACTAATCATACCAATTATCATACTAATATGCTAAATTAATTTACTCTCTGTGTATATATATATATATATCCGCCTTTCTCAATATATTAATTAAAATTAAATATTTTCTTTCTCAAAAAAGATCAATAAGAAAAGATGAAGTCTACACTTTTTGTATACACAATTTCTTTTAAGAATTAGGAAATATTCTTTGTCTAAATCTAGATGAGTGTGTAAAAATAGAAATCGCAATAAGGAAAAGATCAGAAGAAAATTTTTACTTTGCCATTTCTAATGGCATCTCCTCAAATATAATGTTATATTACATTATCAAAAGTGTGGATGACTTGTAATAAAGCGTAAGATAAAAAAATGTGATTTTAATAATACTAGAAGAAATAAATAATTTATCAACAAAATTTATCTCGAAAAGATGCAAAAGCAAAGATATAGAAGCAAAACGCAAAGATATAGAAGCAAAACGCTATCGACGACCGGATGTTAATCGCGACCGATTCACGAGTCGAAGCCTGGCCTCAGTCGGAAATCAAAACTTTGCCTCGAGATACTAACTTGCAATTTACGCAAATCGCTCGACAACGGAGGCGGGGAATTAGGAAAAAGTGTTACAAAGTGATGAATGCCGTTGGAAAGTTAGGCGAGTTTCAGATTCGTTTACAAAATTCACTCGGCTGACGAAATTACCGGTTGTTTCCGTCGGTAGCCTCGCGATACCGGCGATCAAAGAGGGCAGGGAGGGGGAGGGTGGGCTCGATGCTAAAACCCTCGTCCTGCCCGTCCCCTTTTCGAAAAGCAATTCCTACCCGAAAGTTCCGTTCTCTCAGTACCAATGCAGGTGGTACCGTACCAGTCGCGTGTTACTACTGGCGTCATGTTCGATATCCGGTATGCCGCATACTACAGAAATACGGTTCGGATATTCTTTTATTTCTGCAGTCGTAAATCTGAACTTAGTCTTATATCAGCCAGTGCGCTCGGCGAATTGATATTTCCAGTTTAAGCCTCGCGATTAACCATAAACTCGAATCTTCAGGCCGAACAATGATATGTTAAAGCGAAAAGAGAATTACTATACGTTCCATACTATATATTTCAATACCTATCCGTAATATTAATCCATTTTTAGTATGTCCCTTTGTAAATCTAAGAGAAAAGAGCAGAGTGTGTGGTAATAAAGTAGTTGTTCTATATTTTAAAAGGATTTTATTTCACTGTTCTATGTATGATGATTTAGCTAATGATTTTTGCAAAGGCAAAAAAGCGGCTTTTGCAGGGTTTTAAAATAATATGTTATGTCACATAAAGTAAGAAAGAAATCTCTCTCTCCTAAATTGAGTTCAACAATTCTCTCTCATAAAGCTTTGACATTTTGTGTGTAGCGATAAAGTGAGATTTTTTTTTGGGGGGGGGGGGATTTTAATAAAAAATGCAAATAAATATAATGTGTATAAGATGGCTGTGTCTCAGATGGCTTAGGCGTATTATTGTCTCCCAAGCCTTTCATTTGTGTTTCGAAACTTGAGATCCTAAAGCTCCAGATCGGAGAACAATAGGCCTTTGTCAAAGCTCGCGAGTTTTGGGGGCAGCATCTCGGCAGCAAGTCAGTTGTGTGCTAGCAAACTGAAAGTGAACGCAATAGTCTGTATAGTCCTTTCAGTGAACACTTTGAAGCGCACATACATACATGCTGTGCGATAATGAAAATTTTTTTTTATTTTTACTATCATCAAACGATCACCATTAACTTGGCCGAAAAATACTTTCAATTACTGCTATAACAATTATTTAAATTTCAAACATAAATAACTTTTTCTCGGTTCTTCTCTGAGAATTTTCTCAATGACATTTAACTTTACTTAAATTGTTGTAAATATGATATAATTAAAGCGATAAATGATATATCTTTTACCTTAGCGCAAGCTATTTTTGGCTCGACGTTCTTGATTACGAAGCGACATGATCATACGTTTTTCGAAATAGGATAATTTTGACGTTCCCTCTCAAATGAACGCGTGAGGGTCGCTCGCGACGCAAACGACAAGGGAGCGAAAACGAAGAGGGTAGACCAACAGTCCTATCTGCAATTGCAATCGATAGTAAACCCGCCCTGAAGTCTCCGACGTCGGCTACGATATTTAAATGTCAGGCACATAACACGCGTTCGCCACCTCCGTAAGGGATAAGGTACCCTAACATTTATACTTCACCTCCACCCTTGTACTCCAGTCTCCGTGCGAGACCGACCCTCCTTTCTCTCTTATTTTCTCTCCTTGCTCTCTCTCTCTCTGTCGATCCCCATATCTTGCAGGTGCGTAAACGAGCGTGCACGGCGAGATAGGAGCGAGAAAAAGGGCGGAAGAGAGGATGGGAAACGGGTGAGAACGATAGTTCTCGGGAAGGGAAAAAGAAAGTAATTTTATTAAATTCTAAAGTTTTTGACTTTTCACGTAACACCTAAGCACACGACCGTCTAATCTAAAATCGTTATAACCCGATGTGGATGTCGTTGATAATAGTCATGATTGATCATTTTATATTCTTCGAGGCCAATAGATATTCCGGCCGTGGATACCAATGGGGTCAGATCCAATTTTCCCAATCAAGACTGTCCCTCTGTGTCGACACGCATGAAAAACTTTTGTTCGACGACGCACGTAATTAATCTCAAGAATGACCTCTAGAATGGCCTTTGTGGATCAAGTGCCTTCATCTCTTACGAACTTACGCACCATTGATGATACAATAATGTCAATGACAATTTAAGTTTTTGAATTCACGCTTCATATATATGCGTTTATATTTTACAATTCTTACGAAAGAACAATGCAATTAAATTGTGATCGTGAAGCAATATATTTTTCTGAATAAGTAATATTAATTTCATTATTTTATATTATCCCACTTGAATAATTTCAATATAATTTAAAAATTGTGATAATCATAGTAATAAATTATTTCCATAATTATAAATGAAAAATAATAAAAAAAAAATAAAAAATCCTCAAGCGTCAGTTTCTCAAAAAGATATGAATTATAAATTTATATATCAGGCACATTTGTTTTTATATTCCATTCTTGCTTTTCTGTTTTCTTGGCGCCAACATTTTAACCAAGAAGAGTTGATCGAAACATTAGTCTGAAAGTGCGAACATTCGCAACGAAAAGTTTTCATGAAAACTGGAAAGAATGATGCTGGTATCTCGGTAATTCGATCAGATGGCAAACGCACATAGAGAACAAAATTTTCGACTTTACGCTAATAGAAGAGATAAACAGACCCCTTTTACCTGACTTAGGGAGAGAGGGGGGAGAGAGAGAGAGAGAGAGAGAGAGAGAGAGAGAGAAAGAGAGAGAGAGAGAGCGCAAAAGGGCGCTACCCAATTTTCGTCGAATGTCGAATATCCCTTCGCATCACGACGTGCGAAACTTTAACGTTAAGATCTTTTTAGAGGCGCTAACGTTATTAATCCGGGAATGGTACGGTTATATCCGGCACACACCCTCGCGACTCTCCGGAATGTCGGAGGGTGACTCAGTCTCTCGCGGTGGCGGAGAGAAATAAATGACGTCACGCTTCGGGAAAAGTACTTTCCTGTGGTCTGCTATCCGACAACGAAGTTCGAGACAAAGAAGAAGAGAGAAAAAGAAGAAAAAGAAGAGGAAGAAGAAAAAGAAGAATTCGTGCCAAATGTCGTTGTTACCGGCTGAAAATTCGTCGAAGCTCACAAGTTCAAGCATAATTGGATCCCGTATTTCTAATAAAGAGTTAAACGATCCTTTTCGATCAGAAAATTCAACTGCCTGGTATCATATTGAAAGCAGAAATATTACGGACTACAATTAAACGATATATTTACAAGACGTTTCAATATCAATAAATCTGTTTCCAAGACAAAGTGCTTGTCATCACACAAGCAAATATCTAAATATACGTCATAAGGCGGATTATGAGCTTCCAAATTTTGGGTTTAAACATCTGCAAAATATTGGTAAACATCTTTGGTATATATCGTTCGATATCTTTATTCCGAAATGGAATTCGTGTCGATTCATATCCCTCGCTATAATGGAACACGATTACAATAGAGATAGTCATAATTGAAAACGTCCGTTCTTTATTGAGCGGACGCGCGCATGTCGACGTGACCCGAAAGTGAGCCAATGTCCTCGCGACAAGCGAAGCCAGATAGGTAGAAGTTTATGACTAATTCCGCGTAATTTATGACGAGCATAGTAGTATTGAATAGACCATAGTCACGCGCTCGCTTCGTCAACGTTCGCTTCGTTTCCGTTATTAACGAAATCGCACAAAGAGAATGATATTGTCTCGGTGCAATGGATTAAGCCTCTTTTTTTTTGGGGGAGGGGGGGAACAACAGAGTAAGAAGTCGAATTGATTGATGCGTCAATTCACTGATGCGCCAGTTATTGGTCAACGTTCAGATTGCGCACTAACAATATATATTATCAAAATTATAAAAATTAATATCTAACAAAGAAACTTTTTTTAAAAATTAGGACAATGAATGACAGAATGGTTAACATTTTTTCCGTTCGAAATGAAGATAAGACGTTTCGAGTTAAAATTCTTCAGACTACGTCTGTTGCGCCTATCCTTCGGCAACGTACGTCCATCGCGAAGTACATCCTTGAAATATTTAGCATAACCTCTTAAAATAACCCCCTATGCGTTTTCTGCGAAAATAGCGAAAAATCCGTGACTCGAAGCTTCGACCGACGAGTAAAGTTCCGCTATGAAGCTCAAAAGCGCGACACAGACCGGCGAATCTTTTTACCAGCGTGTACGAAGTGATTTATAGTTGGCTAGTTTTTCCCTATTTCCTACAAAATGACAAGGGAGCTAATTAACTTGGCTATTGTTGGCCCCGACTTCGATCCTTCAGCCCCCTCTCTCCCGCCACGCGTTCACGGGGAGTCGCAAAACTATTATTACTCACGCCATGTTACTTCGCGGTAATTAACGAACATGGCTGGAATATCCGACCCGGCAGAGAGGGGAGAATTCCGCTTTCGCTGACTGTCGCGTAACTTTCAGACCCGTTGCCTCTTGCCGAGCGTCTCCCGTTCGGATGAGACGACAACGAGGCGCTCTGTCAACCGGAAAAAGAATTCAGCCCTTCCCGAACAGCGTGATCCGGCGCGTTGCATGGCACACAAATTTCAAGAATGATTAACTTACTTTCCGTTGAGTCACCGTTAAAACTATGACCTTCGAGGGAACCAGCTTTTAAGAACATGTAAACATGCTTACCTGAAACAGAAAGAAAGAATTGCACATAAATATCTATTGATAAACTATTATTATTATTATTAATGCAAAACGTATCGTGCTGAATTTTCTTTAAAAATAACGTTATATTTAACATTTGCGAATCCAGAATTTTGGAACCTAAAATTCACCGGACCTAACTCGGAAACAAAAACGGTTACTGGACAACAACTACTTAAAGTCAAAATCAACGCGGCAAAGTTAAAACAAATGTGAACACGGTGGGAGATGAACGGCGTAAATTTTCGTGTAACGCCGAGTAAACTTGTGAATAATTAATTAGTAATATGAGATGGGGGTTGCTAAGGACCGGTTGGCTCGGACCATCCTTTCTCGGCCGGCTCGACAGCCACGGTGCTCAGGTTTGAAATTGGAGTCCCCTTCAGCCATGGGGACCTCCCGTTCCCAGAGCCCGTCTTCGAATGAGGCACGCGAGGCGACGTCGACCACGTACCCTCGCTCACCTCATTATGCTAATTATTTAAATCCCCCAACGCCACATTATGTTAAGCCCCGGCGCACTTGGCAACGTGTCCCGCGTATCTGTATAAATCATCGTTATATCCTGTGGCTCGTTAAGAAAGTAAAGAGGTTACCGTAGTACAACCTGCAGTATGTCCGATAGTGATATTATTCAATAAAACGTAATTAATTCGTGAACGTCTCATTAAGCGTATCAACCTTTTTCCGGAAATCTATTTTCCATTAGTTTGCACAGGTCCACCCTTAAAAGAGATATGCCAGAGGATTAATTATTTTTTTCGCAATGCTGATTGGTTTCCCAATTTTGCTCACTTCTGCTGTGAAAAGAGCTTAAACGTCGTGCATTTTGATGATCTGTATATTTTTTTACCTGATTATTTTTATAATCGATTAAATATAATTATATATAATTGTGTAATCTTATCAATCTTCTTCATATCATATAGCTCATAGCAGTATAAAATAGACATATATATATATATTTATGATACAAATTGATGAAATTTATCTAAATTTTACGTAATTGTAATGTGTATGTATGGTATCAGAAAATAAATACCATGAGCGTCTAATAATATATAAAATAAAAATTTTTTTTAAGCATTGTAATATAAAAATTATATATTTAATCATATTTTTATAAATTAAATTTTGTTTAATTTCAATTAAAACGTAATTTTATATATAAATAGCATAAATTATTATATCATACCTTTCGCATGATATATACATTTAACTTTCGGCAAGCTTATTTATGCAATTATTGCAATTTATTCCGAGAATTATTCCAAGAAGGAGGAAATAAATACAGAAACTGACTTGCAGCAATTATCAATTAATCAATTTCTAGCGAAATCACGTACACGTATACGTATGCGAGATAAAAAGTTGCGAGATTAGAAAATCGCGAAACTTGAAGAGAGAGAGACTTGGGGAAAAAAAAAAACGTCACAAAGCTGCTCGAGCATTTATCGGCCAAGTAAGCAAACGAGACAGGGCGCAGGGGGAGAAAGAAAAATACATTCGCCGGGCGTAGTCGCGAGCTCGCGTATACGATATATCGGGGCGAAACGTGAGAGAGATACACGCCGAGAGGGTCAGCTGCCCGCCCACGACCTTAGTTTCACATGCCCGGCGCATTTCGGAAAACTCGAGTTCAGCCAGGCTTATAGTTGAAGTTTGATACGACGTTGACGGTGTGCGCGTTTAGTGAAACTGGTGGGAGTCTGCGCGCGGCATGAATAAAACATTTTTCAGGGTCGTAAACCGTTTCCTGAGTTTTTTTAAAGGGTCGCGCGCCTCCTCACCTCCGGCACTCCGAGCCTCGTGCCGGCAGCTCCGGAGGCGCGAGCGCACGGAGTCATTAGTACGTACAGGCTGACGACGGTGAAACAAAGTGTGTCATGATCAGAAATTATGGCAGCTGGTTGCAGCTGGTTGCAAACGCGAGACGTTGAATGTCGGGCGCTCGAGCGCCCGAGTGACGATCCGCTTAACGATCCTCCGATTGCTCCGGTGCCGAGGACTTGAGCCGCCGCCATTGCTGAAAACTGTCGATGAGAGACGAGCGAGTATTCGACGATAGGATCTTCGATCCGCGGTTAGCTTTAGAAAAAAAGGAACATTTTGCAATTGACAATCATTCTTACTCTTTCTACTCGTGAAACAAATTCAAATATGCGCGATATGCTTTTGGAAGGACTGATCCGCTTATGGCGTCTTAAATTGCAAATAATATGCTCCGATGCAAACCGCGCTGATAACGTATAGTTCAATGGCGCGTGTAATATGTATCGCTATATCGTTTTCACAAATCTGACGCAAAGTTTTAGAGGGAATTCAAAACGAGGGGAGTTACATCGAGAATCATGATGGGCGCTCGCGCTCCTCGACGTTGCAGGGGGAACATGATGAATCAAGCTAAATAACACCGAGCAAAGCACTTGTTACGCTGCAATTTTCAACGATCTCCCGCCGCTCATTCCAACTGCAACCTGCGAAATTTATCCCGAAACATTATTATACAGCTTCATTTTTATTAAAAAATAAAAGTAGTAATCTCAACTCGGAAGAAACGGCCCATTTGTTCCGGCCCTGCCACGATAATCTTAAATTGACGATTGGATTTAAATTTCGCCCCACATAAGCAAATACATCTTGGCAATAAAAATAACTATACTGTAGCGTTGCCCTCGTGCATTGAAATAATTGCGATTAAACTTGATCATATTAATTCATCACAAATTAATTATCTCTTCTTTTTTCTCAGCTTAAGTTCAAATTGCTTATAAAGTATCTCTAAAGAATCTACTGTTTAATTTTGTCCGTGTAAATGCGGACTAGTTTGTTAAACGTGCTCCGTACTTTTTATCAATAATTACATTAGTTTCTTATGCATCCGTGCAATTTTCTTTGATTCAACTTTTTTAATTATCTGTTCCTCTCAGCAATCTGATCTCTTATTTAATTACCGAAGAAATCTCAGTTACACGCTACACAAGATTAAACAAAGAGAAGAAAAGAATAACCGACAGAAAAGAAAAGAATAACCGAGTATTCATTGAAATCGATCGCCCCCTCCCCCCCCCCCCGATCGATTTCCGGCGTCGATCATCCCCCGCGCGATATCGCGATTCCTCCCTCGTGATTCCACCTCGAAGTTTGCCAGCTACAATAATACGTGAACTTATGGTGCAAATTATGCCTGGCCAGTTGCGCGCCGCAACTGCCGGGGAAGAAAGCCGGCGAATCAAACTTAATTTCGTCCAGACACCCGACTACTACTGGAACGATATCTACGCGTATAGCTGATAGTAAAATATCATTTCACAATTTCGTTTAATTAAAATCTGATTCAAAGTTTGCGAAGAACAGCGATCGCCCGCCATGCCCGGATGGTACCCGGTTACACCGGCTGCGGTTAATGCATCAGTGAAAGAGTTCGATGGTAGATTCTGTTTCTTCGTTCTGCCTTCCTCCTTCCATCGCGTTCCGCTTCCTTTGTCATTCGCTGCCTTCCCCCGTTACGAAGGGTAAATGATATCTCGGCGAAAATGGCTCCAAGTGAGTCTCGCTTGTATTTGTAATAACGAGTAATGGTATTGCATTCCATCTCAATGTAGTCATTACAATTCTGCCAAAAGTTTGTCGAAACAACGTATTGCGATAAAACGCAAAATATTCATGAATATGTTTGCCGTCTTCCTCCAAGTAGGCTATTAATTAAATTAATATATCGATCTGCTATTTTTCTCATCAACATCTCATTTAGTGATAAAGCTTTAGTGATAAAGCTTTAAACTCAATCTTGTTTCATTATGTTCTTAAAAGTCTGTAAATAACATTCATAAAATATTTAAATGCGTGATTTTTATTTTTACATTTACAAATAAATATCTAACGTGTTGAAATTCACTATTTTCAAAACATACTGAAAAAGTGACATTACAATATAATGCATTTAATGCCACCACAAAGTCCTGTAAATATCATCAATTGAAAAGTTTACATTGGCTGTAAATTATATAAATGTCAAAATAAGTTAATAATGACATAAGATTAAATGTTTAATTTTTGTATCAAAATTTAAAAATATAAAAGCAAAAGAACACAAAATGAAGAAAAGTTCCATTTCTTTTTAAATCTTCTTTTTAGTAGTGATTTTTGAGTATAGGTACTTTTTACCCTTTCACCCTAAAGCCTCTAGGTCAAAAAAAAGAGAGAGGCTCGTATATTTTCCTAAAATTGAATAGTGAATGTAAAAAGAGTTCTTAACTAAGTCCCCGAACGAGCTATCGCGGAACAGATGACTCCTAAGACCTTAGTACAACGAGACCCTGTGAGATACACCTGAGATGACGTCCCATATTACCGATAATACGACAAACACGCCTCCCTTAAGAGGTGTCCTAAAAGTCTCGCGCAATAAAAGCCGGTACCCATAAAATATCGTCTCCGCCACCCTCCGCCAGCCTTTCCCGCCCCATCGGTTATCCATCCGTGGTCCCCAACCGGATGAGACGTAGGTACATAAAGTGAGTATTCCGGCGGATTGAAATATAACCCCCCGAATATTTCTTTACGCCAACGTCCGATATACTCACGATATGATACTTTCCTACGATTACACCTTGACTTTCATGTAGCGTCGCATCGACGTTTGACGTAATGCGGTCGCCATCACGTCGCGTTACTCGAGGGAAGTTATTAAAAAGATATGTATGTCGTAACGCATCGACTCGTGTATGACACATCGGGGAGCTGCGAATTAATATTAATGTGATTGAGGCGTCGACTCGCTGGAGAAATGTAGGAAGTAGCCTGTGAAATTTTCAAATTCCAACTCAACAATTCTAAAACGAATGAAAATTGCATTCTGCGCTTTTATATAAATCGCAGAAATCCCTCATTTACAGAAGTCTTCTAATTAAAATTTTCGTGCAGATAAATTCCGTGCGTTTAGAATTATTAATTAATTCAATTATCAAGCGAGCTGCCTAATTGTGTAGGTGGCTCCATGAAAAACATTCATGGACCTCGCATAATTCATCTCATTTAACGATATTTTCCATCAATTAAAAATATTTGTCCAGATATTAAGGCACGAAAAAAAGAATGTTATTAAATTTTCCAAAACAAAAATAAGAATTTTTGCAATCGTACGTCAAGAATGACCAACTTATCGTTAACTCAACTCGTTCTTATCATTGAAAAGTTTCACGATGCATATCCACGTCAATAAAGATTTTTCCCGGTAGTCAATGTGCGCATTTTCACACATGTACGTTAACTATTCTGTCCTGGGGCAATGGCTTCCATGGAATGGGGACGTATAATGCGTTCTACGAACGCGATTTACAAGCGGCATACAAGAGTGAGTTGGGGGTTGGGGTTCGACTACGATTACGAAGGGCAAGTCCACCTGGGTATTACGGCAATAATCGTATAACAAAGAGCGAGGAACTCGAGCAGGGTCACCTGATGGTCCTTCCGGGTTGAGTATGGGTGTGGTTTGCTGGCAGTTATATTTTTCGGCGTGCCAAGAGAAGAGTCCCAAAGACAAAATCGAGGGTCCGTCAGATTTGTATTACAAAAGAAAACCATTAGGCCTCGTAAGATCAAAGGTTTGAATATTTGTGTAAAAATAATAAGTTAGGAAGATAAAATAAAAGAAAAGGGAAAGAATTATAAAATCTGATTGCACTTTTGACAGAATATTTTATTTTCATTACTTTTTAATTCACAATTCGGTAAAGTGTCAGGATATCGTAAAGTGTAAAATATATCACAATATCACAGTATCACAATATCGTGACCCAAATCAAAACAAAGAGACGTCGAGACGAAAAATGTGCAAAAGAGCCGATTAAAAGTTTCGCTTCGTATACGACAATTTAGTGAATCATAATTATGATACGACACAACGTGCGGCATTTTATCAACACGCGATTTTCCGATGGCGAGCCGATGCAAGCCAAATATTTAGCCAAACAACTCCCGATGAGCGTGAATAGAAGGAATCGAAGTCGCGCCGCTACCTATATATAATGGCGCATTAATTAACGTAATGAAACGTATACGGCGTAACGACAGCGAGTGCATAAGCACAACGCGATACATTGAACAGTACTGATAACTTCGCGTACGAGATTACGACACCTCCGTGCGCCATTTATGCGAGCTACCCCACGAGCCGACGGCACAACGAAGTTTTACCCGCTTCTCTCAGGGGCGGAAACTGGTACTCGTCCAAAATGGTTAATACGGCAGGACGCGGCACTAAATATAAGCTTGATTTATTATCGGGGGTTATTATTAAATTCGGTCAGCCCGCTCTCCTGTTCAAACTCTCTTTCTCGCTTTCTCTTTTTGCAGTTCATCCGACCCGAATAAAACGAGGGTGAGAACACCCC
The DNA here is from genome assembly GCF_055798465.1 of Pogonomyrmex barbatus. Lineage (NCBI taxonomy): Eukaryota > Metazoa > Arthropoda > Insecta > Hymenoptera > Formicidae > Pogonomyrmex > Pogonomyrmex barbatus. Next base: position 1,682,057 of record NW_028297118.1, on the reverse strand, counting down.
ATCGGAGGTATACGTGCGAGAAAGAAAGAAAAAAAGTCGAGTCGATGAGGGAGAAAACGTTCGAAAGAGTAAAGCAACCCGACGAATTTATTAACTTTAAAAGCTGCCAGCAATGCCGCCCTGTTGGAGGCGCTTTCATGGCTTTACGACCCGGTCCACCCTCATCCCTCTTCAACCTATCTCACTTCCAGCCTCGCTATGTAACTCCCGATCCCCTTCCCTCTGCCGCCGTCCCGCGAGTCACGATGCGCAACTTATAATTTTCTTTGAAGCTTCGCGGCTTATCGATCGGGGTTCTATGATTGGAATTTATAATAACCTTCGATCTGAGTGCCGTTTCACCGCACGGTCGCCCAGCTGCAACGAGGATAACGAAAGAGGGAGCTTTCCGGGTTTCATATCGTCCCGGCCATCGCCGGTCGAGCTACGAGGATCCAATAATTGAGTCACAAAGATTTAGTTTCCTACTTTTGGCATCTTCGCTATCGCGGCGAAAAAAAGGCAGCAATTAGCACATTACCGTTATTATTCGATTATAACCCTGTGATAAATAAAATTAATCTTAATTCAATCTTTATTTATCTCAATTAAATTTATTTTTAAAAAATATCAGAGCGATTTTTGAAAAAAAAAATCAACAAATTTGATATACTTTCTTTCATGTATAAAATCACTGATTAATTTAAAGTTTATTCTTCGACATTGATATAAAATCAAATTTTACAAGTTTGTAATAGTTTATAAATTTCATGTTGTTAAAAATAAAAATAAAAAAACTTTTGGCTACACTTATGGCGATATATTACAATTGCAACGCAAGAAACGGAAATTGGTCACATCGCAAGGCCAAAAATATTTTATTTTTGTTTTAAACGATTAAAAATTTCAAACGATAAAACTTAGATAATTTATAAAATAATTTTAATATATCATAATTATATTCGTTAGAAAGAACGTTAAAATTTACTCTTTATTACTATTATATCCAAATATATGTTACCGTGAAAAAATTGTGCAAGCTTCTTCATTCTTTAACACAAAACAGAACAAATAATTGAAAGCATCAATCTTTTTTTCAAAATTATTTGTCATGTATCATTTTCAATATGTGAATCTTTCACAGTGTCACTATAAAGAATTGTAAATTAAAAAATCTTATGCTATCTCAAACTGCTCAACTAGCGCAAAGAAAAAAATGAAAATTGATATATCACACATATCATTGATATATCACATAATCAGTTATTGTTTTACTATAAAATAATCGATATTTGTGTTTAAACTAATCGATAATCAACTGACGCGCGACATATAAATATTGCCTATCGCGCGATTATGATATATTATAATTTCATCATATTATCACTGGCCATTTATATATATATATATATATATATAAATAATAAACTTATTTTTTAAATAATAAACTTATTTTCATCTTGCTAATATTTTATAAATAATAAACTTATATATATATATATATATATATATATATATATATATATATATCGAATTTCATTCGGCGCACAGATACAGTTGTAAATAATGAGCCACAAAATTTCGGATCGGAAAGATAAATTACAGTTGTCACGCGTTGGAAGTTCAAGCGCGCCACACCAACTTTGCCCCGAAGAGGATTCCTAAAAGAAAATATTACATCCGGATGATCCCGATATTTTTCACGGCATAGAGGGGCGATGTAAAAAGAGAGTTAAGTATATAACACCAATTGAACTCATTTACAGAAATTTATCTCTTGAACGAGAAAGAATAAAAAAAAATATATAAAAATAAGTTTTAAAAAGTACGATGATTGTATAATCATTGAAATGTTTTTTTTTTTTTAAATAATATTTTTTTATGTTGTATTAGAATTCATAAGTAATAAAAATACAATAGTTACACAACTACTTTTTTACAACTGTTTTTTAAAATATTACGTATTACAAAATAAATCAATTCCGCATTATTACGACAAAGTTTGAAACCAAAAGTATTTCATTATTTCGCATTCAAAGCTAGTACTAAATTTGCAATTAAATATGTTTCCAACGACCACAAAATATACCGTGTTAATGCCCCGTTGTTGACACCACTGAGTTAATTGCTTCATTATCTCATTTCCCTCGCGTAAAGTATTCCGCAATAATTATTTCGGCAATTTCCGTATGTGGATCTAATTAAACTGGATTAATTCCCAACGCGAATATATACATATGTATGTATCAAACTGCTGTCGGTTTTTGTCGAATTAGAAAAAACAAGAAGCGGGGGAAGGGGGCGCAGCAAAATAGCAGAATGGGCGTTCTGCAAATTTCGCGTTTAAGGTTCCCCGAATCCGGTGGCTAACTATTCAGTACGACGTGGCGCGATGTTTCACGCAAGACGAATTGCAGTTGTTACGTGGCCAAAGTTCCTGCAGAGAGAGGAGCGGACGACCGCGGTCAGCCGCACTGGAAAATGAATCCTCCAGGAATATATTACACCTACCTGTTCTGCCGCCGCTACAAGCACTAAAATCCCACAGCAAGCTGTTAAGAAAGCCACGTATAAAAAGTACCGGTCACGAGGCGCAAGATACAAAGGATTGTGAGACTTGTTGCGAGAGACAAGAACGCCAAATTTTTCAGTAGAAATGAAAAATGCAAACTTTTCCGCTTGATAAATGTCAAATTTTCGCGATCCGACAAGGTCCCGATTTTTACAAAATCTCTCTCTCTCTCTCTCTCTCTCTCTCTCTCTCTCTTTCTTGTGTATAATTGCTAAATGTAAAACAATTTCTTTCTCTTGAAAAAGGGGTATTTTCTCAATATATGAAATGAAACATTAGGTTGGATCCGTATGATATATGACACGCGTTTTGCGAACGCAAGATGAATTGCAACGGCAACTGTCAGTGATAATTTCATAAACGCGCTAATGCAAACGCGCGACATTCAGATGCCTGCCACGAATCTCGGATGGCACGGTCAGCGAAACAATGGCGGATTCGTTTGCCAGACTTCCGAATTCAAGAGTAATGGCCTCGTGAACGGCGCTTCACGCAAGACGAATTGCAGTTGTCACGCCGTCGAGGTTCCGGCACAGCGCGGCGTTTCGTGGTCAACGGCGCTCGAAAATGAATCCTCGAGGAAGATATTATATCCGCCTGATCCCGATCCATTCTGGCGGACAAGAGAATGATGTAAGGAGGCACAAGAGGTTGCCGGGGTACCGTTAAGGGAAGAGAGAAGGACGAGGCGAGAGGCGGGAGAGGGTTGGCTTTACGGGGATACCGAGTAAATGCCCCATGAATGAACGATGAGCCTCGGGGCCGACCATATCTCCTCCCCCCCCTCCTCCTCCCTCCCTCCTTCGTCTTTGCTCCATCGCTATCCCGTACGTTCGTCACCCCCCCCCTCCCTCCTGCGAATTCGAATCGGATTTCAAGTCGGTGTCTCGTGCGCTCCGTGGAATTGCGATTAGAATCGTAGGACTGAATCCATATTACATTCTCGCAAGGACGACAATCTCCCTCAACCCCCCTCCCCCCCGACGTCTTGCGGGTCGTAATGAGATTGATGCGAAGAAACGAAAATAGATGCGCGAACGAGAGTAGCTCGAGCTAGGCGAGACCGTCAGGTCGACGATATCACCCATCTGAATCCTCCATCCTCCATCTTTATGGCGCGGGATTAACCGGGAAAGAGTCGATATATACAACTTTTGCCAAAGACCCGAAAGCTAATTTGCAAATGTTTACCTCGCAGCTCGATCAAATGTTTCGTTAACGTATTGTTTGGTAACTCATCATCATCATCATCATCATCATCGCGGTTCAGCTGACGTGCAGCTATTAATATTAATCCGCTCGTTCCACAACAAACGTCAATACACAAATGAATATCATAAATTATGAGTAACATTATAAATTGTAATGTCGCGATTATGCAGACGAGTTGATATAAATATTTTAATTATATGCAGTCGACAAAAGCGCCGGTTATGCTTTTATCGTCGACAAGTTGCGAGGTCAAGTCCAACGGCTCGCCCAGGCGAAGCGTGATGTTTAATTGAGAGAGAATTTTTCCAACTTCCACCGTTGGTATTGGAATGTCCGCCATTCCTTCCATTACAACGTCGGAGTAAGTGGTAAAACGTAAAGCTCGATAACGCTTGAATAATGCAGGAGTCAACGAGAGACTTGCACTTCCGTTATTGGAGCAACAAATCCGTGACGCATTAGCAAACAGAAATAGACTTTTACGGGTTGTTGGTTTCTTTGGAGCGTGAGCGGAGGAAAAACTTTTTGTTCATCTTTGCGATTTTACGGATACGAGTCAAGTAAAGGAGTCTCACTTGGATAAGAATTGCAATGTTATTATTGCTGGCACTTGCAAAAAATAATCAGAAATTACAGAGGAATAATTACGTACGTCAATGCTCATCTCGATCAATTTCTTTCATACAAAAAAATTTAATTTTAAATAAAAAAAAAAGCGTATAAAAATTGGAAAAGTTTTGTATAATATGAAGCTATATATTTTCAATCATTCAAGTATTTTAAATTGACACAAAATTAATGGAGAAAGATTTTATCAACTATACTTATACAGTGCAAAACGTATAATTATCAACAAAACTACTACTTCGTACATGAAGCAACATTGCTTCGCGTAATGTAACACAAATTACGGGAAACAGTATTAAATTGAAGGAAATAGTCGGAGAGATCGGCTTTACGCGTCAGTCCCCATTAAAGTTCGATTCCCCTACGAGTGCGCGAGATAGGAAAAGTCCGAGCCCATAAGGATACAAAGTGAGCGGGGCAAAGAAACGAAACGTGAAGCAAAAGGGGGACACCGAGTACAAGAAGAATAAGAAATGGATCGCGAGAATCGTTACGACAGTAGCATTGTGGCAGTGGTGCCGGCTGGAATACGTTACCCTAGCGATTGACAGATTCTGCTGACTGATAACTCGGAGCGTCGGCTCGCTGGGATTTCCACAGAGAGCAGGCGAAGGGCGACTTGGGAATGCGGAGGAAGAGGAAATAGAAAGAGAGAGAGAGAGAGAGAGAGAGAGAGAGAGAGAAAGAGAGAAAGCGTGGGTAGCTAAAGAAGAGACGAGAAACGATTGACGCATGAAAGATTCATGGCCTGCACCAATGGCCACATCAGAAATGCCACGGGGCGAGTCTCGGTTCGATTCTCCTTTCCTCTGAAGCTACCGAAAGGTATCCTGAATAGCCGGCCCGGCATCGCCTCTCGCTGCTTCGGTTAAACGTCCTGGGCCCGTTAAATCCGTTTAGGTAATCGTGCCGCGTCGTCGTCGGCTGATTAGCTGTCCGGAAACGAAAATCGCAGCGGAAAAGAGGGAATAAAAGAGATGGGAAAAGATAGAGAGAGAGAGAGAGAGAGAGAGAGAGAGAGAGAGAGAGAGAGAGAGCGGGAGGAGGGGGAGAGAGTGAGAGAAAGAGCTAAAGAGGGAAAATTCGGCGAAAGGAATCAAGACGTCTCTCCTTGCGTTGCTCGTGGCCTCTTATCGTAGAGAACGATACACGTATATTGGTCCCAAGAGAGGGAACAAAGTTCGTGTTCGTGTTCGCCGAAATACCACTGTGGTGGCCAAAGTTGTGTTTGTGTGAGAGTGTACTGCCGTCGTGTTTCTCCTGGAGTTACGTGCGGGGCTTTGAAAATGGCCGACGCTCTTATGAATTGGCATTAGAGGATAATTACGATGGTGATCCCAGGACGGCGATATATTACGCCGTAACGTAACACGAACCTGGACGAAGAGTCCTGGATCAGAAGCAATAAACGTGTAAAGAGTCATGACGCTTTCAAATTGATTTAGACCACATGATATCGATAATCCTTGTCGCTCATCAATAAAATGGAATTAAAAAATTAAAGTAAAATAAGAATTAAATTATGTCCAAGTAATATTTTATCAGCAAAGTATGATAAGCATACATAGTTAAAAAATTATTAACAATTTATACAAAATTCGTTAATATAGCTCAACTTAAAGATTCGCGTATAGTTGTTCGCATCCGATGGTTATCAATGCTTTTAATTCAAAGAGTTCATTGATTTCGTTTATTGCCAATCGATCATTTTCAATTTCTCTCGCGATATTCTTTTTTTAAAGATTTTCATTCATTCTCAGAAGCTACCTCGACGTACACTCACAATGCAATAGCGACACAAAGAATGAATAAAAGAGAGAGAGAGAGAGAGAGAGAGAGAGAGAGAGAGAGAGAGAGAGAGAGAGAGAGAGAGAGAGAGAGAGAGAGAGAAAGAGAGAGCGGAGCGTAATGGTTCGACGGTGATTTGTGGAGGGCGCAAAGTTGATTCAGGGGTGAGAACGGCACAGCTTTTGGCCGACGAAAATGAGCTCTAAATCAGGGATGCCTGGGAAAACGGGTGTAACAAAAAGAGCGGCGGGAATACGCGGTCCATGAGATAGCGTAGGAGGCGAAGGAGCGAGACGAGGCTGAAGGAAAGAAAAGTAGGATGAGTCGGCGAAAAGATGGAGACGCGTATCCTTTGCAGCCAGCAGAAACCTAGGAAGGATTTGCCACTCGAAAATCGGCGCGAGTGGAAAATAGAACGGGAAGAACAAAAAAAGCTGACTGGGAAAAAGAAAAAAAAAAAAAACAAGAAAATAGGAGGAGGAAAGGAAGGGACTGGTTCGAGCAATGTGGCTGTCGGTAAACCGCATCGAAGCGAAAAATACGGTTTTTATCTTTAAGTAGGACCTGGTAATTGCGTAATTAATTACGGCTTTTATCCCGCGGCCAACGTCGTCTCGCGCGAGACGGGGGTAACTTACCGGCTACTTTGCCGGCCGGCACCTGGGCGATCGTGATTTACGTTCGCCTTGGTAATTAACATAGATAGAGACCGGTGCCTCGTACCACCCCTCCCCCTCCCCCCCCCCGCCCCCGACCCCAACTCCTGGCCTCCGCTACTACTTCCCCTGCCTACCAACGCCCATCCTCCGTTCACCATCATGGCCTCCTTATCGGGCTGCACGACATCTAAACCCCGAGATCGCGCCAGACTTCTTTCTGCGAATGGAAGGAGTTATTCCAGAAAGGAGCTCTCGGAGCTCTTTTCCTATGCACTCGTATCAAGAACGATAGCCAGACTGTCTCCAAACTTGCTCGAGCTCTCCTTATTCCACATGAATACTTTTTAACAGATTTACAATGTATCTTCTTAAGAGATTCGCATCAAATTTCAAGTGCGTTATCAAACGAGTTCGCGGTATTCAGTACAAAAAATAAGAAACCTTATTCGGTTAATTATCCGAAAAATTTACATATATCAATATACATATATAATATACATATATAAATTGATGTTGCTGATACAACTAAACGTATCTCCTAAACGTATCTCAATTTACAAGTTTAACAATTTATAAATAAAATATTTGCGCGTATAAAACATTTCATAAATAATAAAAAAATCCAAACATATTAACGATTAATTTGTAATAAACACACGCGACAATTTTTTTTATATAAAATTTACAAAATTTCCATCTCGTATATATTCATTCCAATTCTTATCTCAGACTTTACTTTTCACAACTTTTTTTCATTATAATCTGGATTATTGCAAAAGAGAGACGCCGGTAGATTAACATTTACAGCGAAGAAAGTGGCCACGTAGAACATCTACTTCTATTGGAGCGAAGGATCTCTCGAGTAAATTTCCGGCGAGAATTCTCCTTCCCGCTCGGCCATACTTCTTCGTAAGTATTCATACGGGAGAGTCCTCGATCCTCGAACATTCGGTAAAACTTTCATTGTTCCTCAGCGATCGGTGTTCATCATTGGTAAGATGGCGTGCTGGTGTCTACACATATCTTGGTGCGCGTGAGGGAGAGGCGCAGTCGAATAAAGTAAGGACGGTCTAAAGTTTTGTGAGAGAAAAAGATGCGACAGACAGAGAATAGGGGAACGACGTTACGTGTCCGAAAAGACGTCCAGGAAGAAGTTAGAGTTCTAACGCCAACGTTAGATCTCTTCATCTTCGACAAATCCTCCGAGTCTCGGAGAAGGGAAAATTTCACCCGGCAAAATTTCACCCATTGCAGATGATCGCACGTCGAAGGAGTCGTTTATAACGTTCTCGATTCCACTTAATTCATGACTGAAGATTGCGCGACGACGAATGGCGCGACTCAGACGAGAGGAATGAGAATCACGGATGAATAATCATCGTAAAAAATGAGAAATTTTTATCAACGATGAGAAAATTACAACGGTAAAAATAAAGTAAAGAGTAAACACAGTTTTTTTAGTCGCTTCCGATGAGAGTAACATAGAGAAATAATAATGAAGATAACAGGCAGCAACTCAAATACGCACCAGTTTACATTTTGGTAAATTCGTCGGGAAACATCATTCCATTTACAAATTATATTTCTGTGAACTGTATGGCTTGGCGGTACAATCAATATTTGGGAAACGTTCAGGATAGGCAGCCAGATTAATCACTAATTTAACCTAGAACGGCCTGAATGGAAAGGTTGAATTATATTTAAGATGATAAAATTACGAAAGGGACAAGAGAAAATCTCGGGCGAGACATAAAATTTCAATGACAATTCGGAATTGAAGACGCAATTAGAGTCTTCAAGAAAGCGTCTTTGGGCACACAGTCTTGGAGACGAGCGAGAGCATAAGTACTTGCCAAAGTACTTACGTACACAAAAGACGTCCTAGCTAAAAGAAGAGAGAAAGAGAAGTAGGGTCAATGTGGCTGGCTGACGTCCGATAACTGAATTTCCCCATGACTACCCCCCCCCCCTTCCCGTGATCGATCGCGAGTAGTTGGTCAAAGATCAAAAGTCGAAAAATTCTCGCTGTATGGGCGAGCAAAGTCCCAGTCCAATTTGATTTGCAAGCAAAGTACGCCGTGGAACTGCTCAACGAGAGATCGGCCGAGAGATCGAGAGGAAACCCGACCGGAGGGAAGATGGGACGTGGGGAGGACGGGGACAACGACGAAAACGGAAAGAGAGATCCTGTGTTAAAAAACGCGGACGAGGCAGAGGTTAAGGAGAGCTGCACGCGTCCGAAATCTCAAGCGGATCTCATCGTCGTCGTCTTCGTTCGCCTAACGGTTACCTTCGTTTGTAGTCGTTTAACTCATCCCCGTCCTTCCATCCACCGTCCGAGCGATTCCCGAAGGTATCCACGTTTTAACCCCTGCACTCGAACTCGCCTCCTCGAAAAACTCCTCTTTATCTCGGTCGCTCTCTGGCTCGAGGCCCGATATGATTTCATAAGACATCCCGATGAGGTCGCGCGATAAGTGATTGGATGGACTCGTCTTTCATTCATCACGATTTATCGCGATTGACATACGCGATGCATGCCGCATTGAGTTAGAGTTAAAGGGTTCTTTGGGAATTATGAAAAAAATTTAATTACTAAAATATGAGATGAGAGCGAAAAGTTATGAGACAATCACAGCTTATTAGAATCGTATTTACCTTTGTCAAATTTGAATAGATTTGAAATATGTCACGTACACGTGACACACGGCGAAACGACAGAGTCAGAAAGTAGTTTCGTCTAAACTCGTTAGAAAAACAGGGAAAGCTGTTTGTATCCCGTTCGAGTGCGACGTATGCCACGGAATCGAGGATAAGCATTAGGCTGCGATCTACTTGATATCTTATGCCGCACACACGCGCACGATAGAGAAGTCTGATTCGCGTCCGAAAGTTGAAAGTGCTATCTTCGATCCCGCTTCTCCGGCGTCGGTCGACAGCGGCAATCCTCGCGACTTCGCATGCGAGAAAAGTTGTCGGAGATAATAAATTCCACGGCGGGGTGTGAAGCCCCGGTGAAGCGAAATCCCGGACGATCCAAAACGATCGACCCAGCTTGAACCAGAAAACAGTTTAAAGCTCCGAGGAAGAGAGAGCGAGCATAATGCGCCCGTGGCGGGGGAGGGAGACACATGGTGCATTCCGGGCAAACGGAAGACGAGAGACGGAAGGCGAAGATATTACATCGTTTGAATACACGCACCATATCATTGGGAGACTTTTAGCGAGCCGCGATACGGAGGGGTCCTGCTGGTGACTAGCGTTATCCGGTGAACGAACACACGGGGGGGGGGGGGGGGAGGGCGCGACGACGTCGCGTGCGTGAGTGCGAGACAGACGACGGCGGGAACGAGGGACGAGGGAGGGAGGGAGGGAGGAGGGGAGGGGAAGAGAGGGGAGACGAGAGTTTCGGGACGCTTGCCACTTGTGCCTAGGTGTATATCTTGGCCGAGACATGAAAAATGCATCTAACGGCCTTCGAGGCACTTCGCCATTCAAGTCCACGGCTATCCTCCTCCTGCCAACCTGCCACCACTTTTCAGATCAAAAGTTACCTGCTCGCGTAACTTTCCCGTGCGCCGTCTCTACCCGTCACACCGGCACACCAGCGCACCACCACTATTATCGGTATCGCCATCCCGCCCCCCCTCCGCCCCGCCCGTCCAGGAAAAGCCTCTGCCTACCTCTCGCTTAACAAAGCACGCGAAACTCTATTACACACCGGCGCATCCCCGGCTTATGTATTTACCCGGGTGCGACGTTAGGTACGTACCTACATGGGCGTGAAATGTTCTCCGCGTTCGACGTCCCGTAACGCCTACCGACGGTTACGTGGATTACTTTCGCCGGTTTTAACCGAATATCCGGTTGTCGGTCGGTTACCAAAAACCGACAAGTCCTCATCGTGAATAAAAAAAAAAAAGACTAATTATCTCCTCGATGTTTTGACGTGAAGACACATCGTGTCCATCACTTCCGAGGAAAACGATAAATCTCTCGTCAGGTGACTCTTGTATAGGCCACGCAAATTATTGAGGACAATTTAGAAAAGAATTGCTAGTAGTAGCACAATTTTTAAATAAAAAATAAATTCTGTCTCGTATGAAATAAGTATGTGCATAATGATCGCTGTAAAGTTGTGCTACTTTTGTCAGTTTTTCTAACGATTACCAACACGCTTTCTCGATACTCGTTACGGAGTGCGGCTATCGCAAGAATAAAGATTTTAGATTTTTAACTCTTGCGGAAGAGCGTGATTAAGCGAATTATATGTCACGCGAAAATTTCAAGAGTGATTAACTTACTTTTTGTCCGGTCCGGCTATTAATCTTCCTTTCAGGAAATTAGTTCCTTACGAAAATGTATAAACACACTTGCTTACCTGTAACAAGAAAAAAAAATATTGATATATTAAATAAATGTATCATCAAAGGATTTATTTATATGGATAAAATATACATCGATAAAGAATCATAAAGAATTAGTTTTCAAGTTTCTTTCGTGCTAATTATATCTAAATCCTAAAAACTAAAATTAAATTCTACGGCATATAAACAAAAACAGGAAAGAGTTTTAATACATATAACAAATTTATAAAATATTTTATAGATAATTTCACGAATATAATTGTATATTCACGTTTCAAAAAAAATAGTCAAGATTTAAACTAACTATCTACTCGCGAAGTATTCCGTAGAATGCAAATTAACGGAATCCCACCCAGTCCATTTTCGCATCTTTCCCTTTTTCCTTCCTCGTTATTAGAAACGTGAGAAAATGCATTGCCATGGCGCTCCTAGTTCGCTAATTTGTTAGCAAAGGTAGCTCTTCGGAGCTACTGTCTATTATTATAGCATACACATTGGACTAATGACACTTATCGTGCGCATTACATAATTAACATTGGCATGATACGTTTGTTCATCGCCGGCGCTTGCGATATATAGATAGCTGGCAGAGGAGAACTAATCACTATTTCATATTATTATTTGCAATCCTTATCTACTCTATATATTTAAGTCAGTTATTCACATCGGAAAATTATTGTTGCTACTTTTGATTACTACTTTTATTTCCGCCAACTTGTACTCGTTTATAATGGCATGTGTGAAAGCTAATGTTACGATAACATCTCTCTACCGTCTTACGTCTCTCACTTTCATTTTTAAAGAAATCGTCTAACAATAGCTTTTGTTTTATCTCCTTTCTTTTCCCTCTGCTTAAATTTAATATCATATATCATTCATATATATTATTACGTCACACAATTGGTTATTGTGCATTTAATCTCAAATTATACATTTGATTTCGGGTTATCTCTAAAATGTGCAACGTTACATAAAGTAAATTATGATGAAATAATAAACTTGCAAGAAATTTCTCAATAACAGGGGGGCACTCGACGACAATCTCAGAAATTGAAGCGCGTTAATTATCTTATGCTTGCTAATTGGACCGCTACGATAAGTTCCGTTTCGGAGATGCGACAAACGGTGGCCAAGAAAATTTGGCCAGGAAAATTCTATTCAAATTTTTCGAGCTGGCAACTAATTTGAAACACCATCATAGACACACGCGCATGTATCATGCCGGCGGGCCGGCGGTTACACCCCCCCCCCACACACACACACACACACACACACACACACACACACACACATTTCCCGACAATGGGAACCGGAGCTGGTTATCTCGGTTCTTTGTATTCAAATTGCTGCGGAAATACAGCCGGCAGATTATGTGGAATAGGCATTTATCGTGGGATTATGAAACCCCGTATTGTAATAATAATAATAATACAACGTTACTCTCGCCCGTTTTAATTACTTTTTTTATACTCTTCCCTTAATCGATGACAAAGATTGCAAACCGGCAAAAACCGGAATAATTATTGTTTGTCGTCGTGCTTCACGGTGCATTTGAGTGCAGCTACAATTACTGCTCAGGACACGTAAAATAAAATACATTCGACGATCAATGCCTTGGACAAGAAACATCGGTGTGATAAACCGGAACTAGTGCAACTAAAGTTTTCGTATTTTCATTAGCTCATATTTTACCAACAGAATAAATGTAATTAATGTTCTTTGGTTTCCACTTACATTCGTATCAAATAATTGTATTATTAAGTTTGCAACTAACTGCATATACAATATATTAAACTGTAAACACAAATAACGGATAGCAAACATTAACACATTAATCTAAGTTCTTTCTTTCTAAATTTCAAAACTTATAATAAATTATCAAAAAATATGTATGTGTATACAAAACGTTTAAATTTAACACTATTTTTTGCCACAATTTATTTAAAATTTTGAAATTTAGAACGCACGAGTGTCACTGTTATCCATTATCCATTATTTGTATCTTGTGTTACATTAAAATTTTTCAGTAAAATTTAACAATGTTCCATACAAATATATCTAAACGGATAACGTCGTAATATAAATACGTCGTTTCGCTGCAATAAATTTCTGGCATCTTCCGGTAATCTTCTCGTTCCTCACGAATAGAGAATCCGCGATGGTAACCAAGTTATGAGACGCTATTAACAGAGACGGTTATAAACGCGGAGACTACGCATGACAAACGATAATCCTCTCAAACGTTACACTTGTCGGCTCGTTGATCGTTACCGTCGACGTTGTTGATTCATGGCGTACGAGAGATTTAGCGATAGCGAATTCGACGGTACATTACGCCGATTGTCAAGCACAACCGAATGTTTGCCAATAGAATCAGAGATTTTCATGTGGATTAGATCGTCTAGACGTAGCAAATGTCGAAAAAGATCTCGTTATTGTTACGTTATTGTTACGTTATTGTTAACAACGCAAGAAAACTGTTTGGATGAAACGCGAGAGGACGTCACGTCGAAGAAAATATTATGTAAACAAAAGTGCCAATGTCCATTAGCGTGTGTAAGAAAATCCCGGAAAATATGATAAATAAATGCGTAGTTGTTTATTAATAAATTTGGCACTTCACATTTTTTAATTTAGCAGCTATTAGTTTGAAATGTTCTCGCTTCGTAAAAAAGTGTCAAGTTTATAGAGATAAAAATATTATTAAATAAGTCATTCAGATTTTCTCCTATAGTTATTATCATTATGCACATCGTAATCTTGCAATATATTGTAATTTTTTTTTCTTGTCTACAACAAAAATTTAATAAAAAAAATATAGAATCGAGAAATCCTACCTTTCGTGATCTTATAGTTGTTTTCATGTAACAACTCTCATGTAACAACTCTTATATAAGAGACATTTTTGTAACAACTTTCAATACCAGTGCCAATTTAATTTGATTCGATTTGATCGTTCTATTGAACGACAGTTTTGTGTTTAATGACCAATTAGAAACGGTTGCTCAATAATCCAATGATGTCCATGAAACTTGTATCCGATTAAAATTCATTGAGTCGATTACCCACGCCAGTGAGGATAAGCATGCAAGAAAAATAAAAAAAACCTGATGATTTATCTTCGATGATTTGTTGTAAAATGCAAGAGAAATACGCGTATAAAATAAAAAGTCAGTATATCTTGAAGCGATAAATTTGAAAATAAACGTGGACTAAGATTATAGTAAATTCTATATGTTTATTAATTATATAAAATATGTTAAAAGCCATAATCCAAGATTGCAAGGAAATACGCTTAATTACAAAGAAAAAAGTGTCATCAGAGTCAATAAAGTGCAATGATGATTACACGGTCAATACATATTTATCAATAAAAAGAAAATTATAAAAGTAAAAAAAAAAAGTATCTATCAAATTATTATATTTGAGAACTCTATACCTTCGATTTCACATTAATTTTTTTAACATCATAATAAAGTAAATAATTCATTCCAATGGGATAAATAGTTTGCTAATAAGTCATCTCACATGAGTCGATATATATATATATATATATATTTGCTTAGTGATATTATTACTTCCAAGAAAAAAAAAACGGGAGAGGGAAGCTAAAAAAGTGTGGTGGGGAGGAGGGGAGCGAGACTAAAGCAAAACTGCACTTAGCAACATTAATTTTTTTCAATATTCATAATAAAGCAAATAATTCCAATGGGGACGAATAGTTTGCTCGTAAGTCCCACATGAGTTAATGTGGGTTCGCTTAGTGATATTACTTCCAAGAAAAAAAAAAAAAAAAACGGGAGAGGGAGGCTGAAAGCGTGTGGGGGAGGGAGGGAGGGAGGGAGGGAGGGAGGGAGGGACGGGGGAGGCGAAACTAAAGCAAAATTGCACTTGGCAACACATCGTGCTCAGCGGACCTCACGACGACGGCACAGTTAACATAACCGCACGATCAGGGTCAGGCGACACTATCTGATTACGGCGAGTTCGTTAATTGGCAAATTGCGAGCGTGAGTCATGCGTCGCGCCGGCCAGGCAGGCAGCAGGTAGGTTCGGTGAGTCACGTGAAATTCTGCGCTCCCTTTATGGTTCGCACGCGAGCGCAACCCGCGCCGATCGGTCGGACGGCCAGTTACGTGCACGCGCCGTTCTCCAACGCGCGATATTCCGCAACGAGGGTGGCATCCCGCACCCTCCCGGCCCGTCCGTTCACCAGATCCCGATCCGATTCAGTGGTTTATATATTTCTGAATTCATGTGGACGGACTGACAGCACCGCATATTATCTCTTCTGCTTTCGCGATTTTCCACGCTGGAATGATCCGGCTGGAATGATACAGCCTGCACTCTCAGACGGTAGCCTCCGTCAATGTTTGAAACGAGTTCCAAACGACGAGAGCTGTATCAGGCTGTCTGTCGCCAATGAGACAAAAAAAAAACAAACTGTATGCTTCCTTCTCTCTCTTAAGAATATATCACACAATACTGTTTTTATTTACAATGAAAAAAAGTATTTGAAAATTACAGATTATTAGATTTAAAAATAATAAAAAGATAATAAAACATTTTGCGATTTACAGCCTGAATAAAAAAATTATTAAAATATAAAATAAAAGTGTTTTAATAGAGATGTAATTAAGAAATAATGACAAAAAATTCAAGCTCTTTTTATACAAGTACTTGTTAAGTATTCAAGATGATTAAGTTTTATTGCGATGTAGAAATTAATTATTTTGTAAATAAAAATTAAACTTGTATTCAGAGTAAACGAAACGAGTGAAACGACTATTATTTATTTAAATAATTTTTAATTCAGGTTCTAAATCGCCGCTAAATTTTCTTGTATTGTGTTTTTAAATACGATTTAGAATAATCTATAAGTTTTTCATAATTTTTTCATCGTAAATGTAAAAATAAATGTGTGCATTTTTAAAGTAACAATATTTTATTAATTCGCGTAATATTTATTATTGCTGTTTTAACGTTTAAAATGTTATTTGTACTTTTTCAACAATAGTTTTTTATAAAATAAAATTGCCAGAGTTACTAACGCAAAAAGTTAATCCCGTAGACATAATTTATTCATCACATTATTTTTAATGTTTCCCATGAGCAGAAGCAAAAGTGAATTTTACATATCAATTATATAATGCTATTCAAAACACATTTTTATTTTATGTGACGAGCAACATGTAATTCATAACCATAAAAACAAAATATAATCTCATAATTAATATATAACAATCTTGCCACACATAAAATAAAGTTAATGCATGTACGAGAACTACAGGAGTTATTTAATGCGATTAGTTTCGAGATTATAGAGTTAATAGTACTGTGAACAGCTAACCATTAATTACGCTCACAAATTACGCTTTCGCTTTGCCTCAAACATGATTACGCAAAACAACGTTGCGCCGAGGATACATAATTATATAAATATAAGAATGTAAGAGAGATACACGCGGAACAAGACAATCAACATAAGTCCCAGCTTTTCTTCCGGTCGTCAGAAGCGCGTAAGAAAAAAGTCACTTTCCTCGGCGGAAGACACATTCCGGAAAGTCCGACGAATCTCCACGCAGAGGCCACCATTTTGTACCCGGACCGTGAGAGAAATAAATTGCCGCCGGGCAAATCGTATTTTATTTTGCCCTGGTAAACATGGCGAAGTGAGTTTACGCTTGACAGGACAAACAGTTACGTATAACGATATTAATCTAAATGAACGTTTACTTGTCGGCATATTTCTCTCTCCTCCTCGCGACAACAGGATTATTTTTTGGGATGCGTCCCGCGATGCGAAGTTAAACGTCGAAAACGCTTAAATCCACCAAAACGACGATCGATTCTCCGCTCTCCGAATAACGGGAGACCAAAAAGAAAAAAAAAAAAAACAAATAGCGAAGAGATCGCTCGAGCTAATTTGCGAACGATCAAACGCGCGAGAGAACGCGCTCGTCTTTGCAAATTATCAAAATGACGTCACTACCGGTTGGCGATCTGCTTGGAGTCTATGAATTAAGTGTGTCATCTCAAGCTCCTTTCGCGATAATTAGCGCGTTGTACAAACTACCGACACCCGACGCCGCCCTAATTAGATTCATGTTTACACGAACGAGCGAGCGACGCCGGTAAGAGCATCGTGTCGCCAATCAGAAGATACATCTGATTAGAGACTCGATGCAGCTCATTAATTAACATAGCGTTATCCCGAAAACTAATCTTTCGGGTCATCTCCACTGAAAACTTAATACCGTCGGATATTAGAAGTGTAATTACCTCCCCGGGGATTTATCTCTCAATTGGCGTAAAGATAAACCTAGCCAAGAGGGACTTTCCCCTACTTTATAAAAAAAAAAAAAAAAAAGAAATCATTTATTTATTTATTTATTTATTTGTTACGTTGACAATTGGGAATATAATACGCTGTTTTTTATTCGGCGTAGAGTTTCTCGCGCGCGTGTCGCGGAAAATATTTTCGGGTAAAAGCAAGCGCAAAACAGCACAAATGCCTGCAAACGGATAAAAAACGCGGCAAACTCGTCCGCTTTCGTGCAACGCATTTGTTATTTTAATACTCCCCTCCCCCTCGCTTCCCTCGCGTTCTTATTTATCATACTTTTTTATTTTAATAATTGCTCTCTCTCTCTCTCTCTCTCTCTCTCTCTCTCTCTCTCTCTCTCTCGCTCCTTTACGCGCGCGAGCTGGCTCGAAAACGAGCCAACATCCAGCAGTAAATAGTCGGAAAAATGAGAGCCGTCGAGTTTCTGGTATATCGCGCAGTTAGGTGCCGGCCGGAGGAAACACCGCGAATTGTCGTAAATATTAATAATCCGGGAGTCGTCGACGGAGGCGGATGTTGGTGGTGCGTAATTAGTGCTCCCTTCTTTTCGTAGAGTCGAGAAGTTGGAAAATGTTTATGCCGCGTACCGCAACCGCCGGGGAAGAAATTACGCCGAGATCGTCGGCGCTAGGAATTCTAGTCGCTTGATTAATCGTGCCGACCTTCGCTTAAATGCGAACGAGGACGCGAGACGAGATGTTGGAACGAGAACGAAAAATCCGCCAGATGCGGAATTGCCCTTGATTCGAACATCGTCCGACGATCTTCTAAATTAAAGAGAGATAATAGCCTCGTCAAATCACATATGTACGAGCTAATGACAATTAAATTACAGTATATTAGTCTGCGCGTTAATACATTTTAAAAACGTCAACTTATAATTTAAAAAGAAAATAAGATTTTATTTTTAATTAATAAAATTTTTTTGATAGAAATTACGGAGATATTAAGTATTAAGCGACATTTGTGAATCCGATTTTCAGATTTGAATATATAAAAAAAATTAATTCTTTTTATTTAATTTTAAATCTACGCTTTAACAAATCTCATTCAAAATACAATTATTTTAATATTCAAGATTAAAAGATAAAAATGACTCGACACGATGACTTTTTTTCATGGATATAACTCTATAAAAAAATTTCTTCTCTTCAAATCCATCAGACAATTTATGACAAAAATTTAATACGGAATCCTATATTAATTCAATTATTAATTTATATCAATACGTGCACATTATCGAATAATTTAATTGTCCATTATATTTTAAATATACGATATATCCTTGTACGAAAAATTATTAAGGAACATTTACGACCGATGTTAGCCCTTTTTTTTAAGAGAGAAAGAAATTCCCAACAATTAAAGCGTCGTTTTTCGTAAAGTTCCTCTTTAATCATTGCTGCTCTTCATACAACGGTCAAAACTTACAAACGCAACACGGAGGAAGATTCAAATAAGGAAAGGAGACAGAAGTTAAAGGAAGAGACGCCTTCAAAGAAACTAGGAAAAGTAAGAGAGGCGGGTAGCTGCTGCGACGGAGCGTGCTGTTTATGGAAATTAGCAATTCTAATATTTAGGCAAAGCGAGACAAATTTATTAATTAAGTCTGAAGTCTGGTTGCGCGTCGCGAGATACTTTTCGTCCGTGTTCACGAAAAAGGATGGTCAAGGCGGTAATGGGAAACGAGAACGCGTGGGTGGTATGAGAGAGAGAGAGAGAGAGAGAGAGAGAGAGAGAGAGAGAGAACACGTAAAAGAAGAGAGAAAGAGGAAGGGAGAAAAACGAGAAGGCGGAGAACGTCAGAGGACACGTCGGACTAGTTTGGAGAACGAGGAGGAGAGGAAGCAGGCGAGTGTCCTCGGTCGTGCGTCGCTCAGCGGGAAACTTTTAATTCCGTAACTCCCGGATTAAATTATCACGCCGAGACGATTGTCCCAGGAAAGATTAAGAAAGGAGCCCCGGGCCCGGCTCGGCGGCGACGTTATTCCTTCGCAGAACCACGCACAGAATCGCGATGGGAAAGAGATATCTCTATAGAGATGGGAAAGAAAGACGTAATACGGTGGAAGAGGTAAGGGAAGGGGCGAGGGAGACAAGGGGCGAAATCTCTTTTTTCGTCTGTAGGACCGGTTGTTGCGCTCGGTTTAACTCGGCTGCGACTCTCCGTGGAGAAAGAGAGAGAGAGAGAGACGAGACGGAGGTAAAGAATGGAGAGACGGGGGGGGGGGGGGAATGCGAAGGGCGGCAAAAAGCTGAGAGTAACTCCACGAAGCAAAATGAAGACGCGACGTTCATGTGGAATAGGGAGAAAAAAAAGAAAACAAGAACCGAAAATTCACGACAAGAACGAGAGTAAAGCTGAAGCAGATGCAAGATTCATTACGCAACGAAGGAAAGAGACGAGGACATTGGAAGACGAGGATCGACGGAAAATACGACGGAAAAGAGTGCACCGAAAAGGATACGGGATTCACAAGAGTCCCTTTTAAGTAGGTCCCTTTGCAAGGCACTTCGATGCAGGACTAGAAGAGACTAGAATGCATGTGTCTGTTCAACGAAGCACGTCGAGCAAAGTCGAGAAAAAGAGGCAAAAGTGGAGCGAGAAAAGTAAATGTGTGGATGTGAGAGAGAATATAAAATGCAGACCCAGTTAACAAATGATTGATTGCTGGAAAGGTCAAACCAAACATTTTACTTCGATTTACTTCAAATTTTCCTTTTGTGTGCAGTATTCTTTTCTGAATGTATCAAAGATCAAAAGATCGCCGTTTTTCTTAAATGATAATATATGCAAAATAAAATTACTCCATTCGAGAATAAACACAACGAAAGACTCACCGAAACGAAAGTGAACAAAGTATGATCTTTTCCTGCACCCCACTCGCTGGTTCCCTTCGCTCGGAGGATAATGGAGAAAAGGAAAGACAAAGTTGGGGAAATCTTTCCGAGTCTCAGGACGACGTTTGGGTTTTGATTAACTCGAAGGTCGGTTTGAATTCGAGATCGAGCTGTTCCGAGAACTCGTCACGTCGCGTCGCGTCGCATTGCGCGAAAGAGAAGCGGACTTATCACGTTTCCATCATCTGTTTGATTTACCTGGCGTAACACGGCAGCCAGTTACGTGTTTGCACAGATTCTCGCCGCCCATTTCCAAGAGCACACTCGAACTTAATATTATTATTAACCAGCGTGAAGGCATCGTCTCGCAACTCGTATCGCAACAAGAGAGAGAGAGAGAGAGAGAGAGAGAGAGAGAGAGAGAGAGAGAGAAATTGGGCTCCAATGTGGAATATGCGATACGACTCAATTCCCTTCCCAAGTGAAAACCAATCGTTGCTCGAAACTCGCATTTACTTAGGAAAGTATTAATCAAATGCGAATTTAACTGTCACAGTCGATGCTCCTTTCATCGTAAATTCGCACGGCGGATGGACATTCATCGAAGCGCAAGGGACAAGCAGATGAGTTTTTAAAAGAGTATAATAAAGAAAGAGATGAGACCAATAATATCAATTGATTTGCACGTTAAATATTTTTTAGAAAGCATCTTTATCACTTTTATAAAATCAGATTTAAATATTACTCATATTACAATTTTCATTTTAAATAATAATTATCTCTTTTCATTTTTCAGTCTTGTATATTTCAAAAATATACAAGATTTAAAAGATACAAATAGCGTTTCATAAACCGTTACATAGATAAGATGTTTGAATGTCATTTCGTGATAAAATAATATTCGTAAAGCATTGTGAGAAGAAGTTTGACGAGAAAAAGATGCACAAATTTGCACATGTCGAAATGTTTGCTTGCACAAACAATTATATATGTCAAGTTTTATTTTTCCCACACAATATTTAACGCTGATATCATGTTTACACGTATTTTATATTGTGCTGATAAAAACCAAATGAACAAATAAATATTACACAATATAATACGAATCATTATCTTAACGCGATACAATGTCGTACTAATTTTTACAAACGGACTTGTGAAATTTACTACGCATAATGCTGCACTAAAATCCCATAAGGAAAATTGAATTTGTCAAAACTACTATTACTTACTTTTGTCGTTTCCGTTGTAAGAAAATATTTTTCAATATCTTCGTTCGACGACACTTACCAGGTACAGTTGGGAACTCTTTGAAGCACGACATGCGAGACGTCAAGGAAACAAACAACGTCTGGAAAAGCGAAACCCTTAAAGAATCCTCAACTCGCACGAAGCGCAGCCCGAAGGAATCGGATCGTATCGACGAGCGAGCAAACGGTCCGAAGAGGCTTCCAGGTTCGCCTGAAACGTCGCGAGATATTGTTTGCCGCAATGCCGCCGGGAATGCTCGTCGTAGGTGAGAAGGGACGGCGAATCGAATCTCGCCCCGATCATAGAGTCTTTGAGTGTACTTCCGCGCGACTTGGCGTACGGAATTGTTTCGATATCGAGCTTGCGAGAGGAACGACTGCAACGCTGCGGCAATTCGTAATCCCTCGGAGCCGCGCAAGAAGGTGCGTATAGCGCTTCATAGCTTACACAGTCGAACAAGGACATACCACCACCATCACCACCACCATCACTCTGGGATGGATAGTACGGAAAGGAGAGAGATCGGAGGACGCAACGAGGCGAACGGAAGGCGAAGAAGACGCCGGTAGGAGATACGGAGAAACCCCCGGCTCCGGAGAAAGGAACTCGATGCATCCGAAACAGGGATTTCGTAGAAATCCTCGGACACGCTTGACTGAGCAAAATATCCTTCTTCGTTGCTATTCCCCAAGTTTCGAGGTCTCGACGACCGTCGAGTCGGAACGCGGGCTTCTGCCCGGGAAAGAAGACGGCACCGGAGGATCCAACTGGAAGAAAAACCGAGCATCGAGGATCGAGAGGAAAAAAAGAAGAGAGAGAGAGAGAGAGAGAGAGCGCGAGAGAGAGAGAGAGTCGGCGGAAAGTCGAGAGAGGGAGAAAGCGAAAGCAGGGAAAGGTCCTGCATTGCGACAACTAATGAACCATCTTGGAACGGACTCCCAAAGTCCCGTGGGACGTGACGGCGCAATGCAGTCACCGGCAAGACAGCAGCAGCAGCGGCGGCGACGGCGATGACGCACGCCGACGTCGTTGTCGCCGTCGCCGGTAGACTCCGACGACTTTTTGCTCTCATCATCCAGCACCACCCTATCAATTTCTCTTCACCGTTCCTGTCCCTCCGGTTCTTTCCCCACGGTGGACTCCTCGTCCCACTGAGCTCATCTTATTCCCTTAAAACGCCCATATTTTCCATCGGATTCTTATTTGAATTCCCTACCTGGTCGACGGACCGACCAAACTCCCTGCAACATTTTCTTCTTTCCGATCTCGAGTTTGACCGGAGAGACAAGAGGCGGGAGAAGGTTGGCCGCGATGAAACAAATTTACGGATGAAGGAGCGATGAGTAGAAGGCGGAGCTCAGTCCTTTACTTAGGGCGAAAGTTACTCGGCGAAGAAATGGTTAAGTCGTCAATTATCCGCGCACCTTGTAATCACGTAAATCTTACTGTTGTTGATTCGGACCGAGTTTACATTGGCGAAGAGTTCGTTCCGGATATGCTGAAACTAAGTAATTGTTCGGCACTAAAAAAACAGAATTTAGGTACTTAATTAAAAATTGTTTAAAACTAACAAAGATTCCAAAATATTTTATAACTTTTAATCTTTCCGTTTTTACAATAATTTATGAAAAGGTCTATAAAATACTAACAACGGCCGTACCTAAAGAATCACGTATTACAAATCATGTTTGGACTTCCGCTTGACCACACGAGCGTAACGGTCAGACATGCGACATCCCCTCGTTCGGCAAAAATCGACAAAAGGGACGCGAAACAAGGTGGCGAAACAAACGCGGGAATCAAAGAAGAGCAAGAACAATTCGCCCTTTCGCCCTTTCTTTCTCTCATCCGTTTTTCCGTGCCAGGCTAATCGCGTTAAAGCAGACGTGCTCGAAACTAAATTTGATCTAACTGATCCCTCGCAATTAGAATTCCGCTTTACGCGAAAGCTCGAAAGCCCCCGGCTGCTTCCATCCACCGTGCTTGGCGCCACCAATTTGGCTTTCTTCGATATTTACTTAAACTCCTCGAATCGCGGCGGCTCCGCGTTACGGTCTAACGTACAAACGTAGGAAACGCGAACGAAATTCTAAATGAAAAAATTCCGCGAAACGCAAAAAAGTCGCGTCTTCCTTCCCGCCATTCTTTACGGCCAAGTAGCAATTACGTTAAATGGAACAGAATTCCGGCAAGAGTTGACTGGGGATAATCTCCTTCTTCCGTCACTCCGCATCAGCGTCCTAATTCCCTTGAGACGTCTTTACGAATGAACCATTCGTAACTTCGTTTTTCTTCGTTTTGCGGCTCTTTTCACCGAGACGCGCACTTTATTTACATCGCAGTGCGCTCTACGATGACTAAATCAAAACGCAACAGAGAACCTATCAAAGAAAATATCAAAATCTACATGGCGTGAGTCTCAAGAAATTTTGTCCTCTTTCGCTTTCCGTGTTTTCTTGATTCCGTAAAACGAGAAAAGGTAAGAATGCGAGTGGCAAATAGTGCCGGTCACCACTGGCATTTTTCAAATCTCTGCTCCGTCCACTCACGTCGCCGCTTCAATCTCTTCTTTTGCAGCATCGACTATTTCCGACCCTACGTTTTTTCATTCTTCATCAAGTAAATTTTCTCTCTCTCTCTCTCTCTCTCTCTCTTTCTCTCTCTCGCTAATCCTTTATTTAAATTTAATTACCACGTCAGCGCAGGTTCCTCACACGACGTGGTTACGATAAGGTGAGGTCAAAGTTGATGGCATCATAGAAAAATCCCCGAGAACAAAGAAACGATGGCGTACAAAGAATCCTTCGTGGATCTCCGCTCTCCCTGCCACCTTTCCAACCCCCAAGCCTAGAACGGCACGAGGCGGTAATTGCATTAAAGTGGACGTGGGTTACGCAAGAGCCGCCCCTTCCGTACGCGGAATAATAAATTCCCAGCGGCGTAGTATAGCGAAAGTCAGGGCCTACAGTCTTGTTTCTCGGTCCATTAGCGGTCGAGCGGATTTTTTCTCACCTCCCATCTTCCTCCAATTTCGCCGTTTTATTCTTTTTTTCTCTCATCTTGTGTCTCTCATCCGAAAAGCCTCGAATCGATCCGAGCAATTTATCAACAACCCCAATCCTCATTCATGTCAATTACCGCGCACTTGTTCTTATTTTATCTCCAGCAACACAGCAAGTAAAGTTTTCTAACATTATTCTTCCTTTTTTTTTTGTATCTCTTGGTAATTGAAGGAAATTTACAAGTTGATACGTAGCATTAAATATAATTAATCACATAAAGGTGTTATATTAAGTAAAATCTGTACATATCTCGTGGCTAAAAAAAGATGTACATAATGTTAAAAGGCGAAACAATGTAGCTTGTAAGAATTCTTTTATACGTGGGAAACTGAAGTCTTTCGACTTCATCCGCAGTTAAGACTATCTCACGTGATACTTTGAATTCCCATAGTGGCAATCTTGCTGTTCTCCGGCCGGAATAGTGAATTTACAGAAATTTAGTTGAATATTGTTTGACTAGGGATTCGCGCTCCAACGAGCAGCGGCCGTAGCCATTTGCCAGATCCGACGACCTTGCGGTTCTCCACTCTCTAGCTGCGTGCCCGAATTAACGCGGGTAATGGGAGGGAATCGAGCGTATCGTATTTTCGAGAATCGCCCATTGGCGAAGTAATGAAGTGCCGGCGGAGTTTGAGGAGGGAGACGCGGAGTGGAAAACGCGGAGGGAGGAAGGAGGAAAAACGGGGGTGCGAAAACAGAGGACGTTCGAGGAATGCACTTTACGCGACAGAAAAGGACAATATCGAGACAAGGTAAGAACGGATCACGTATCGGATGCCGAGCGTACATACCGAAAAGGAAAGCGGAAAATGTCACGTAGCGGGTAGCGGATCGCGCGAGCGCTCACGCGCGATGGTAGGGCGAACGCGAGGAAAAGGGAGCCGAGAAAAATAAGAGAACGCGCGTTTACGTGCGTGGAAAACCTGGAGAGGTATCGGGGCCAGCGGACGCTTCACGGGGGAACGAAGAGACGGGGATGGAGGGAGAGGGCAGGGAGGACACACCGGGGAACAAATACAATAAAGGGAGCGGCGGCGCGAACGACGCGGAATGGACAAAGAGCGGCGTAAGCGTCGAACGAGAAGGAAAAATGAAGACGACGGAGATAAAAAAGAATGAAGATTCTGCCGCATGGGGCTGGACGGCAAAAAAAAAAAAAAAAAGAAGAAGAAAAAGGAATAGAAGTCACAAAGCATGGTGTACAAGTGAGGGCAAAAGTGGCGTCAAGTAGATTAAAAAAAAAAGAACAAAAAGAGATTGAAGAACGCGTAAGTGAATAAATGAATGAATGAGTGAAAGTGAGTGAGTGAGTGAGTGAGTGAGTGAGTGAGTGAAGAGAGAGAAAGAGAGAGAGAGAGAGAGAGAGAGAGAGAGAGAGAGAGAAAGAGAGAGAAATATGAAGAATATGTACGAGAAATAGGTGCAAATGAGAGGAAACGAAGCGCTCGGATCTACGCGAGAAGATGCGTTCGTTCATGAAACGGAAACGAAAAGAAAAAGAAAGATAAAGATAAGACGCAGAAAGAAAAATAAAGAAGCAAAATAAAAAAACTACGTGAGATAGAATCTACGGAGAAATAAGAACTATGAGATAATGACCCACGCACGCAAATATAAGAGGAGATGTTATCAAATGATTGATGACAGAAATTTCATTTCTGTTCAAAAATAGAGAACAGATAGCACGAATAAATAAGGAACTATAATATTACAAGAGGAATCTATATTGGAAGAAAAGACAATGACAGAATGATGTAGAAGAGATTGTCTTAAAAACAATATAAATAAAATTTTGTATGATATCACTCTTCTAGCAGAAATTTTAAAATATTAGTTTATACCGTTGGTTAGAGATATATTTCTTTGAACAGAAAAGCATTCGTAAAATTTATCCTCCTCATCTTTTTCATTTCGTCGTCTAATCCTCATCTCTTTTACATCCAAATTATTTAATATAAAAATATATATATATATATATATCTCGCAGTAAGCGAATTCTGAATCCAATGTACAAACGTTAAAGTAAAATAATTTATCTCTTAACTTTCCAGCTGTACATTTTGTCTGCGTCGTTCCAAGATCCAGTCGGCGAATAAGCGCCCCGAAGAATCGCATCTGCCCGATGTTATAAATCGCGCGAACGTATGAAAACTCAATAGTGGTGGGAGAGGTGGTTTTCGGCGGCGCAAAACGCAAAAGGACAATGCGGAGAACACGCGGAGCGGAACGGAAGCGCACGTTCGACCATGTTCCGGAGAAACGACGGAGGAGAATGCTCGAGCGTAATACGGAAAATGTATTTCGCGAGAGAGAGAGAGAGAGAGAGAGAGAGAGAGAGAGAGAGAGAGAGAGAGAGAGAGACGAGGGTGGGGGGCAGGGGAGGGGGGAGAGACGTGGTCGCTCCATCGTGCTGCGGCACTGCTGCCAAGTACTGCTGCCGTTGCACAGCGACGCTATATAACGGACAAGCCGTTTCACGCTACGTTTACCATTTTATTTTATTTCGAAAGGTATATATTTTTAGATTTTATTGCGGGCCCTCGAGAGAGAGAGGGAGAGAGAGAGAGAGAGGAAAAGCCGCGCCCGCCCGTCGCGAACTCTTTTCGCGCTCGACAATTCCGCCTAGGGATATCGAAATCCACGTAATTATGCCATCAATAATTGTCAAGAGCGTCCTAATTAACTACATGATAACCATTTTTCAATAGAATTTAATTTACCGACTGACTTCACACCACGCACGATTTTTGTAATTGAACGTAAAAATTATATATCTTTTATCGAGCCTGAATATATCTGAATGACTATTGATGAAAATATGTCCAAACCAAATTGTTATTCATTGCAATTACTTCTATGTGAAATTGCACTTTAATATATTTTACATAGATAAATATTTGCGTAAATTCCAAGATTGAATGCTAGATTTAATAACATTAGTCCAATAAAATTAGCCCAATAAAATTTGATTGATCATCCATATTATGTCTTAATATTAATTCAAAAGAGACGTTTAGAGGATGTTTAATAATAAGATAATAGGATGAAATAAAGTAGGTTCTCTTCTCTTTTTTTCTGGCAGCAACGGTAGTTGCGGCTGTGTGCAGACAGTGTCGGCTGCAAAAGCCACCCCTGCCAACAACGTTTTATTATCTCGAAAGTTATTTTGCCGGCTGCCTACTCGTTAATAGGATTGTCACTCGCGTGCTTTTTGCCGGGTTACGAAAGCGAATAGTTTCAATTCCCGGGATATCGTAAACCGTCGCCAAAGGTTCAAGATATTCCAGGCTGCGTTCGCCAAGTCCGTGCTTCATTATCCGTTTCGTTCCCTGGGCGCATTTCCGCGGCAAAAAGAGGAAGAAAAGAGGAAAATAGGTCGTGGAGAAAGAGAACCAACAAAGACAAAGAATCTAATCTAAAAACGATAACGATCGCCCGAATTATTTTCTCTTCGTCGCGGTAAGTCTCTACGTAAATTAATAACCATACGGAAACAATCGCGGAAACAAACTGGACCTTTGAGAGAGAAACATACAGAATTCAAAGCACGATCTCTAAACTTTTTCGATGGCTCAATTTCGCGAGGAGACTCGACTCGCCCCGGCCACGCCCGCCTCGCTCTCGCGACAATTCGCTATACGCCCTCCTTGTCCCCAAACTGAGGGAAGAACGAAGGGTTAATGTCGTCGGGCTAAAGAAACGAAAAAAGATAAGAAACTTGCCGGCCAATTCACGAACGTGCCGTAGAGTCTAATATGTTTCGTATATCCTACTTGGCCATTTGTTCTCTCCTTCTCCCGGTGCCGCGAAAAAGAAACAAAGGACACGGAGGGACGGCCTCGGGGGGGGGTGGAAAAGTGGAAAAAGCGCTCGAGGTGCTGTGTCGGGTATGGCTCGGTATAGCACTCGAACCCGATCCTACTTTCATAAGTTCCCTTAAGTTTTGCGGCAGCTAGTATCTAATAGTCGGCTTTTCTTTCTCCACTCGCTCTACCTCCTTTCCCCGTTCTTTCTCGCGATTATATCTTCTCTCGCTATGTCCTACGTTACGCTTTCTTAGGTTTCCTGCCTTTTTACGTTTGTATTTTTTTCACACTTGAGACTACAATTGATCCAATGGACAATGCAATTTTCAATGTAGGCACTAAAACGTCCATTTTTTTTTTACGTAGTTCTTAACAAATATTGCATTAATGTCTGTAATTTTTTAGTGCTTTTTTCGGAAAATGTGTTATCACTTACAAAATTCATTTTGGAAATATTTATAAAATATTTTAAAGTACACAGTATAATAATAAATTATCGAATCAATTCTCATTCACATATTACCGTAAAGAAAAATAATATCTTCATAATGCATGTAGAAAATACATTTTTCATAATATTTAGAATGTTGAATCAGAAAGGCATTTGTAAAATTATAAAAAATTAATATGAGTAATAATGTTATTAGTATCATACACGATAGGAATTAATTATTTAGAACCCTACGTAAAGCCTGTGGCACAAAGGGTTTCCCCGTTCTTTTCTTACAAGATTTACCCGAGATAATGAAAGCCGTGGTTAATTCTAAAGCACACCACCTTGATATTTTCCTTTCACATAATGAGAAACATCTGGGTCAGTAGCGCAACCCCGTGCATATTCCGCCCTTTCGTCGTTTCACTTACTCATTCATGAAACAACAAACAGCAAGAAATCACGACGATATACGCGCTTTCCCTTTATCAAAAGTATATATGTTTATCGCGCAGAATTATGACATTGTAAGATTTCATTTGACATTGTAAAATTTTCAAATCACATGTAGTTGTTACTACCCGACCATAACTCACAAACTGTTCCGTAATAACTCACGATCGCGGCCGGGCGCGTTTCGGGTCCCTTCAACTTCATCTGAAATTCTACGTACCGTTCTTTCCCGTTTTACTTCTTGTTCCACTACTTTTCGTTCTTCCGCTTTCCCGTCTTTTTGCCGTCCTTATCTAGCGACGCGATATCGCCCCTTTGCAAAACTCGGAAGTGAAGAGAGATAGGGAAGAAGGCTCCCTCGAAGCTTCCACTTGACATCGAGTAACTTTTGATAGTTCCAAGACGTAAGACGAAGAAGAAGTCAAGATGGTAAAATTACCTTCGAATACTTCGTGACGAAATTAACCAGAAATACTAATAATGCCGGCAAAGCGAGCTTGTTATTAGAAAGAAATGCATTTCGATGAGTACTTTCGGAATACTTGAAATTTTGTTCAATATAACATGATACAAAGAATGTTTACCAGAAATCACGTCCAAGAAGAGCAGTCGGCTCAACGACGCTTGTAAATGATAGATCTACCAACGTTATATTGGCATCTTAACAAAATAGTTATCCATATTTACTCCTCGAACGTGTATTATTAAATTTACAAAAAAAGAATTTGCATATATAAAATATTGAACCAATTAATTCATTGTAATTTTATAAAGATGTATCCAAGGCTTCAATAATAATTATTATTATTTGACAAAATTTGACAAATACTTGCTTTTCCATTTTCTAAATGTTGCTTGAAATCACTTGTCTTTTATTTTGAAAAAAAAAAAAAAAAAAAAAATTGACGAGTTGTTTCTTCAATTATAGTAAAAATTGATTATGATAAAATCGAGATTGCCAAATCAAAAGTGTGTTATATCAAAATTACTCGCTAAATCGAATTACCTATACATTGTGTAAACATTGAACGAGGATTCAAACTTCATTACAGCGAAAATTTGGTTTTGTGTGTATTCAGTGTAACAGAATTTCGCTGCAGTTTGTTCATTAATCACGGAACCACAGCGGAACGCTCTCGATCGTTCACGAGGAACATCTTTTCCCTTCAAATATTTCGATCCATAAAGGAAAATTTTGATAACGACGTACAATCACGGAGTTTGATGATGAGAAAGGTACAGTCCCTTGTTATCACCTTTACACTACTCAAAGCTCGGTCTTCCTCACTAAGAGCCTACTTCATTTTTTAAAATAAAATCCACTGATATCATCCCGAACAGACCCATTTCTTTCTTTCGATCTCAATCAGTTTTCTATTATGTCTGTGCGATAAATCGTCCAGTCATCTCCGACACTACTAAATCCCAAAAAGATTTCTTCGTTAAGAAGAGGATTACGAAGCCATCGATCGCTAACTAGGGAAGATTAAGTGACCTGAACACTGTTTATAAAACCTCTCAACTCTCATCGTCGACTTCAACGTTACCTATACTCTTTCAAAATCGTGAAAACGAGGTCGTCCTTACGACAAAAGACATTATTGGCAATTAAAATGGAAATAGTGAGATATTTGAAACACTTTCTTTACATCTTTATACATTTTCTTCACAAGTTTTCAAATTTTGTATCTCTTTAAGAAAAATCATCATTATGAAAAATATCTATCAGCATCTGCAGCCAACGTGAATTAAAAAAAAAAATGACCATTTTTGAAACTGTATTGCGGCAAATAACCCATCTGTTTCGTTAATGGCCATAAGTACATCATTAACAGCCGTGCTTAATCGAGGGAGAATTTGTTTTCAACTGGCCTAATTACATGCGGCAACGGAAATATACAGCCAGGGTAAATAGATGCGCGAATCGAAATCGACAGCGTTCCTAATTAATCGCTCGTGTCCGCCAGAAAATGTTTTTCCGATTTCATAGTGACGTAATACCGTGAACGGCAACGCGTACAGGTCAATAAAACTTACAACTGGTATTCGACAACGGCAATAATGCGAAACGGCAAATGTATGATCGTCAGGAATTCTCTTGCGTATCACAAAAAACTCACAAAAAGCCAAAGCTATCACTACGATATAAAAAGTTTACATCACTAAATCTTCATCTGCTACGGAAGAGAAAGAATCGATACGTGTAAAATACACGGATCACTTCGAGCATACGTAATATTATATAGGCATGAGCACTTACGGTTGCTAGAAAACGCGACGAGGAGTTAATAATTCATTAATTTATTGCAAAAAATGATACAAGATTCATTTCAGTAGCTCTACCTGTTTATGAGAAGATGTGTCGCGAATTTTGGGATGACATCCTGTATGTGTATGTAAAATATAATAGCGCGTATTATTCAAAGAATTGAATAATTCCCATCAAATAAAAAAAAGGAAACAAAACTGGCAACTAAAGATTTCTTAACAAATCACAGCGAGAAATATAGTTCGGTTTCTCGGCAAGCATCTTAGTTGCTTAGTTGTTAAATCTTTATGAAATAAATTCAAATAATTATATCACCAACTATGTGCCACTTAGTTTAGCAGACTTGGCAGACTTAGATTTAGCGACTAAGATCCTGCTTGCCGAGAAACCGGCTATGTTTCTCACTGGTGTTTGCCAACATGTACTCGGCTTGTACTCAAAGATTTCTTTTTGAAAAATATTTGTTGTGTATTATTTCGCATAGAAATACGAATATTTTACGTTCTCGCTATAAACAGTGTAAATAAATATAAATTAAAAAAAAAAAAAAAAAAAAACGTTTTACTTTACATATTTCCAACTGCTCAAAACTTTTGTATATTACCAGACGCGTTAGCGCGAAGAAAAAAAAAGGGGGGGGGGAAGAAATAAAGCAGAGAAAAAAAGCGTACTCTGTACACTGCGTGTCGTCGCGTAAAAAATCCGCGAGACGTGATGGCATACGATATAAAGTAAAGTAGGATCTCGAGACCAGGGGGCATTTCGCCCTGGTTTATTAGATTCACGCTCGCGACGTAGATGTGAGCGAAAAAGTTCATTTGGCGACTCGGAGGGGAGGGGGAAGGGGGGGGCGACTCGGCGGTTCGGGTCGGAAGACGCGAGACAGCCGAATGCGTTTGTATTCGGTTGATTTGTGCGTCAAGTATATATATATATATATATATATATATCTTATTTCGCGCCGCGTTTCTGGCGAGAAAACCGGCAGTCCGCGCGCATCACGTAGCGCTGCAGCCGAAACGTGCTTCAATTTTCGGCGGCGTGGCGCATCGGGCGGAACAACGCGCGGCTGCATCCACTCGCGGAGCAGTTGGGGAAATGTTAACAACCATCCATTTCAGCGACTTCTCGCTGAAATAAAAGCGCCACCGCGACGACACGCAGCGCGACTCCCATCTCAATTCTGTTCCCCACCGCTAACCGCGATCCGTCGTCGTTTTCTTCCGTAATAAGTAACATCAGCAGACACTTCCTTCCACAGAGAGAAGTCCACGACTTCAAACGAAACGAAACGAACGCGTCCCCCTTTCTTTTCGCACTCGTCGCGTATTAAATTATTATATCGTGCGTTTAATGAACGCGCTCGGGAAATGAAAGAAATAATCGACAATTGACTCAAAAGCTCAAATTGATCATTCAGTGTTCTCGAAAAGAAAAGAAATTTTCTTGTAATAAAAAAAAAATCTCTGGGCAAGCTGTAAACGCTTCGATTAAAATTTAATAGATGATTGAGCACGAAATCAAGCATATAACGAGATGATGATGATGATGATTTATTATTTTTTTAGAAATCCAAGAGGAACGAAGCATCTTTTATACCAACACATTGTAATAAATAGATCCAAGTTTAAACGGCGGCTGAAAAGCGTACAAGTAGTTCTTAGAAATAAAAAAAGTTTCATGAAATTTTAAAACAGAGATCTTAGATCCTGTCCTAAAAAGAAGTTAAGCTCTTTTAAGGTATTAGGAAGCAGCGAGGTAGTGGAAAAGACGGCAAGGATAGACGAGGATTTCAAAAAGTAATTTCGCAGGTTCGGTTGTGTCACGCGCGTAACATTTCCCGCGGGACAAGCCCGACTTCGGTACATAAAAAACATTTTTCCCCGCGACGTGACGCGACATGTTACATGTTATTTGAAACGGAGGAGACAGAGTTCCACGTCCGTCTATTAAATCCCATACACGTATTGCTGCGTGAAAGTCATACGGTAATAGATTTTTATAGTGAATGTAAAAAAAAAAAAACAAACATCCATAATAGAAAATTATCACTTTTAACTGTGAAATATTCGACGAAAATGAAACTCATTAAACAAATCATATATTTGTGTCTGAAAAAAATGGATATTACAACAGAAAAAAAAATAAAATTCTTCATGAGTTTGAAAAACGTGATACGCGTTTTTTACTGCTGATCGACATTACGTAAATTTGAAATTAAATAAATTTGGCAAAGAAACAAACTTATTTCGTATAACTTCTGATAACTTTAAGTGCACGAGACATTCAATTATCGGCAAGTTACCGTTGTACATACATTTATTAAAAAATTAAATCGCTACATACATTATACTGCAAATAAATTTTCTCCCTATTGGATTGATGAAATGATCACAAGTTTGCTCATTCACAAGTTTGTTTTTTCTATTTTTAGTAGCGACGAAATAAGAAAAGTGCGAATATTATTATATAAAATATATATTTAACAAAACAAATGTGATGTCATATCCAGTTATCATTACAAGATCAAGTTTAATCAATGATGTTTTAACGCACGATAATGAATCGCATCGCACAAAATGCCATTACACTAATTCCGATGTAACAATGTATTCCGCACGCATAGAATGGTCCATCCGGAAAATGGGGAAAAAAAAGTATTTTCTATTAAATGTAAATGTCGGCCAACATCCTCTAGCAAATCGATATGTTCCAACGCATCGCTCACACTTTTCATAGAAACAACACGACCAATTAATCCACATATGATTGGTCGAACGCGTGAAGCTATGAAAATAAAAAGAAGAGCTTGATGGACATATATGATCGTACAAAAGCGTGATAATGTAAGCAATGTCATATTCGCAATCGAAGAAAATCATTGGCATTATTCGCAAGAATTTAACAGCAAAAACAGCTACAGTTAAGTAATATTAAATTATCGAATAAGATATTAACAAGATATCCAAATGTATTTACAAGTTAAAAAACACGTGTGTACGAGTATAGACAGAAGTGATGTATCAAAACCGTGGTACGGGTGGCATTTGGATATTTATATCTAGAGATTTCACCGAAGCTATGGGTAGCGATGTGCGAGTAGCAACGTAGAGAGAGGGAGAGAAAAATAATGTGCAGATAGCGACGACATCACTCGAGGACGCGGTAGTTAAAAACTACCGCCGGGGAATGGTAGCCGCACACCCGGCGGGGATGATGCGCGACGTATGAAATTCAAGCTATAAAAAATATCGGTAGGATGCACGCGAACGGTAAACAGCAACGCGGTCGCTATATAATGTCGAACGAACACGCGTGGGTGGAAAAAAAAAAAGCGGTTAAATTGTATCAGACGGAGCAAGTCCGAGGGGGGGGGGGAGAGAGAGAGAGAGAGAGAGAGAGGGGGGGGGAGAAGGAAAAAGAGAAAGACGAGATGGAGAAGGGAAAGAGAAACGAGCATCTCCTCCACAGGACGTTCCCCTACAGCGGGCGAAATATTAGCCGTCCACGCGAAATGAACCATTAATACCGTCTACTTCCACCCGCTTCATTTCGCACTTCTCGGCTCACTCGCCCTTGTGTAAAGTCGTTGAATATTAATCGCGAGAATGCATACGTACGGTAATCTGTAAATGAAGAGAAGAACAGTGAAAGTTGACTAACGTCACTGACGATCACGCGTCACAGAATCGCGATCTTGTCGCACAAACTACACAAACTTGCACGCATATCAAGATATCAAGATTTAACACGCGTTCTCTTCAATTTATACGAATTTATATAAATCGATAAAAAAAAATATGTAACTACTATCTAAACGTTGCATCATTCGAGGATCGCTCTATTGTTTTTCTGCCTTTTTCTATTTAATCTTTTTGGTTTTTTTTTTTTTTTCTTTTATTTAATTCGTTTTTCGAAATCAAACAAAGCTGCTATTTTCTTTAAAAAAATCATTATTAAATACTATATAAACTTAACAATTAAATATTCGATCTGTTTGATATTATATATTACAATCTACAATAATAACGTATTTAAATAACGTTTTTGTAATAATTTTTTGATAATTTGATTATAAGAATTGATTATGAGATATTAAGCATCAATGTTAGACGAGAAACAGGGAAGATTTAAATTTAACAATTATACATCTGAGACCGCACAGAAAAAAATTAGTCTTAAAGCAAGAAAAATATTATCCTGTGTAAGCAAGAAAATTATAATCTTCTTAAAAATTTTAATCTTGATTTGATTAAATTTATATTGATATAAATATTACTTTTGCTCCACTCAAGATTAAAAATTTTCTATATGAAGATTATAATATTCTCTCTACCTCTCTTTGTACATGAGAATATATACTTTCCCGTTCCACCCCCTTTATATATGAGATACATAGTTTTAGTTCAACACTAATTTTTTTCTGTATGGGTAAAGCATATATGCATGTGTTTTTTTACAATATATAAATTCTAGATAAATGTACGCATATGCACTTTATGGAATTGAATTTAAAACACAAGTCCAATTATTATTGATTATACAAACAATTAAGTTGTATTAACTTCCAATCTTATGATATTGATCTCATAATTTCATGATACTATCGGATAGATTTACTTGGAAAATTACTTGGTATATCAAATTTAATCTTAACGTGATTACTTGCTTGATTTCACTTTTGCTCGTAATTCGTTTGTCACCCAGGGAAGAAGCTCTCCTCACGGGAGCTTTCGTTAAAACGATCGTCCCGAACGGCAACGCTTGCGTTCCGCGGAAAATGATAAATCACCGCAATTTCACGAACTGTCGTCCGTTTAGTTGACGGGTCAGCGGAAAACGATCCGACGTCATTCTCCGACGTAAGTACCAGCTGGACAACGGCAAAAAAGAAGAGCAGCCTGTTTTTCTTCCGTAAAGTACGAATCGCATCGAATGCTCTGTTTACGTTCCGAAAGCGATGACGCTTTCATCAAACACGGTCATCGATACCTGTGCGAGAGGAGGAAACTATTCCGACGCCAAAAAGATTTGCTCTAATTGACTTCAAGGATCTTCGTGTCGTTAACTCGACTGGAATGCACCCGAACGCCACCCTATTAAATTCATCCGCAATGGAAAGACCAGGCTCTCTATCCACTCCTCTCCTTTCTCCTCCCTTATTACCCCACTCGCGGTTAATACCGACACCCCCTGCGCTCGCTCCTTTTCCATCCCCTTTCCCTACGCCGTCTCGTTGGGCCTTTCCCACTTTCGTTCTCGCCCATGCCGACGTGGTTCAATATTTGCACACAGATCGATAACGGGAGAAAAGGGGGAATAAAGGGGCGGAAGTGGGGGAGTAGACAATACTTTCCTTCGACGGCATATCAGGCTCCGTAGATGGTAAAATGCGGAGGCGGAGAGAGAGAGAGAGAGAGAGAGAGAAAGGGGGAGAAAGGGAGAGGGTGGGTACCGCGATCGGAGATGAGAGCACGAGAAGGTGAGGGTCGTTGATAGGTTTGCACAATATTGATTCAATAACGGGTGAATTCTTTGCCGCTTTACGGGCAAGCAGCACGTTCTCCCGACAATCGGGAGCGAGAAAGGCGGAAAAGAGAGGGATAAAGGATGGGAGAATTCGCGGCACTCGAGGTTAAGGTGGAGGCGATATGGTGGCAGGACAGATACCGCCGGTGATGGTGGTGGTGGTGGTAGTGGTGATGCGGTGGAGAATGGCAGGGGAGGAGAGGAGGAAAGCGTGGTATTTCGGCTTCATTTTATCCTTTACACCGACAACGGAAGGGACGGCAAGGAGCAGGAAGGCCACAGGAAGATGGAGAACGAGGCACCTTGAATTACAACCCCTTGCGAGATACCGCAGAATTCGCGTTCAAGATTAAATGGACGTAAGTTGTTCCTGCCCTGCAACATTTAACAAGGTAGCTCTTTGCGGTGTGAATGGTGCGACATAGCGCGTGTACCACCACCTGTTTACAGGATACACCAAATCAATTTCGTTCCTTCATATTCGTGTGAGCTAATCGTTACCATTCGATTCGAGCTTCGATCGGCCAGTTGCAAAGATATTTTCAACTGGCATCGTGAATATTAAACCAACGATGATACGACATTATATTACAAAGTGTAAATTTCAGGAAAAGCAAAACGTATTCTGAAATAAAGTTAATAAATTCCGCGTTGCATTTCAAAGTTGTTGCTCTCCCTTTCAGTTACAAACTCTTTGATCAATTTTCTAATTAATTTCTAATTAATTTCTTTCTCAAAAGTAGAAAATTACAAAACAAAATAAAAAGTTAATTTAACTCTCAATATATTATTATATACAATAGAATGGATGTACATAAGTAAACACTGCAGAAAGATAGCTCCTTCTGAAAAAAATGATTCATATCTGAAATATAAAAGACTAAACTTTTACGTTTACATCGTCTCTTAATTACTTTTAATATCTAAAAATGGGGTTTATAACTTTCTTAAACATAATATTACATGTCAGATCGTAAATGTACGAGAAACAAATGCATTTAAAAGTTAAAATGACTAATCTGTGTGATATTTGCACTAGCGGCATGCACAAGCAGAAGTAACCGTCAACTAATTTGTATTACGCACTGAAGCTCTCTCTCTCTCTCTCTCTCTCTCTCTCTCTCTCTTTCGACGCATATGGCGATAAAGAGGGTGGAAAACGAGAGGGATGAGTAGGTCGGAGAGGAGAAAACAGAGGTGAGGGCGGACAGTGAGAGGGATGGGTGTGCAGTTAATCTTCCTGGTCCACTAGACGGCAGGAGAATCCGGCAATTAGTTCGTATCCACTGCATTGTCTTCCGCCGCTCTCATCCTCTCTAATACTTCATACACGCTCTTCCGGTCGAAATCTCACGACAGTGTGTGTATGTATGTGTGTGTGTGTGTGTGTGCGTGCATTTCGCGCAGAAGGCGGCTAATGTCTTTCCAACTATATGTAATTAACAGACAGCCTCGATGACGGTCGCCCTATTTCTTAAAGTCTTTCTAAATTTCACGACCGTCATTTTGTGTGACAAGTTGACATTTAAATTAATTCTTGAACAAAAAAAAAAAACGATTTTAAATAAGAAGAGCTGCAGAGGAAAAAACAGAGGGTAACGAAGAAAAGAAGTGTAAAGAAAGATAAATAATTGCGATATTTATCAAAAAAATAAAATACAATAAAATAAAATTTGTAGAATATTACGCGTTCAATTTCAAAATTAACCTAATGTATTCATAATGCACGTACGTACAAAAAAATGGTGGCGTTAAGCATGCTGAAAAGTAGGACAAAATTAATCGACCGGAAGGAAAACAATTAACGTTTCAACGAGCCAAAAGAACAAAATTATTCCACTTCATCTCGAGTAGCGCCAAGATCGAGAAAATGAAGCGACGCGGTAAGCGAAGGGAAAGGGGGAGGGGGAGGGGGAGGGGGAGGGGGGCGCTTCGACGTGTCAAGAAGTTTTAATTCTATTCCAGATGCGATTCTTATAAAATATTCAGAATGAACGAATATCAACGTCCCGGCATAAAGTAATATCCCAATACCGCTGCGCCTACGACTGTGCAAACACTCGCGCGCACCGCTCGTTTATTCGCCCCGCCACCACCGTGTCCCAACCCCTGTCGCGTCTCTATTTTTTTTTTTTTTTACCCGACCCCCTCGTGAAAGATGATAGCGCTGAGAACGGAATGCCATTAGCATTTCTCATTTCTGCCTTTTGCCACCCTTTATCTGCCAACGGGCGCGACCGCGCTATCGTCGCCGCGGATTCCGCGGCACGTTCGGCAACGCGGAATATTCGCGGAGGAAATATACATATCCGTTCGCCGCGTCGCGCCGCGAGTGCTCGATTTTTGCGGGTGTCCTCTCCATTTCTCTCGCTTGCCTCTCTCGGCAAGAATTATTCGGTGCCGAAACGTGACGCGTCGCGCGTAATTACGAGGGACACGCCACTGGAATTACAATCACGTCCCCTGTCCCGCCATTATTCCTGCCCGCGATTGTACGTATCGTACTTTTACGTAGCTAATAAAATCACCGTAGATTTTGTACATATCGACGTAATTATCCGATCTGTGACACCATTCTTTCACGGATCTACATTTAATCTCTTCATTTCTCCACCCCTCGGGTTATATATATATATATATATATATATATTTGCATTGGCTAATTCGTCATAAAATACTGCATGTATATATAAAATTATAAACATTCGCTATATAAAATTAACGCTTAACATAATTACCTTAAATCGTTCCGTAAATTTGCATTCGATACAACATTCGTATTATGAAGATAAACTCATTAGCGCTATATACCATATTAAACACAGATATAAATTCGATGAATAAAGCAATAAGTATCATTACGTCGCAATTATTAAAACTTGCCCGAATTAGTCACAACAATATTGACGCATTAATTATGTTATTGCAAAATAAATGGTCACGGTTTTGTTATAAACTGTAATACATTTTTGTGTACGGGATGTACGGGATTTATTATTACTTTGTGACGTAATCCACGTTTCTCCAGAAGAAACGCAGAGTCACGCAAAGCGAGGAAGAGACGAGAGAAACGAAAAACGTAGAGAATTGATGAAACCGCGCGAACGCGAATCTCCTTTCACGAAGGAACAACTAGCGAATTCGGTTTCTGTATCGCCGAGGTGCGCACGGCTGCAAGACGAATCCCTCTTTCGGAATTATTCATTATTCCACTCTCCGACGTAGCACCCCTCCCGTTTCCTCGCCACCCCCGCCGGCACTTTACGTCCCACCCACCACGGTCCTCTTCCGCAGCCATTTTGCGACTCTGCCTTCTCAACTTCATCTACTCGAACCCGGCGCGACTGTTGAAAGTTACATCGACAGAGCGGAAGGGAAATGGGACTCGTCGGCACAAAAATTGAATAGTTAAAAATTCATTAAAAATCCAGACTCACGCCCACGGAAATGAAGACGAGTCCAGCGGCGCGTTTCAGCAGAAGCCTGCATAAACGAAAATGCAGTAAATAGCGCAGTGTCGCGAATAAAGAAATTGTAACTGCCAGCCAAACGTATCGGAGGGATCTATCGATGATCAAAATTAAATTTTCATTCAAAGAAAAATGTAAATCACAAAAGTTTCGAAAAATTTACGCATTTAAATTCTAAATCCTGCGTGTAAATAAGAACGCAGAATATCCTTGCATAAATATATATTATTTAATAAAATTTCAACAAGAAATTGTCGATAAATCAAGAAATTACCATTTGACTGTCTACATGCGATGCGAGTTGCTTTATGTAACAAAACAGAGGGGTGTGATTTTAAAAATCATAATGTATCCTTGGATCGCAACGTACAAAAATGTTGAAAATTGAGTCTCTTAATCTGACGAGGTAAATGTCGTTTTAAGTAACTTTTTGATAATTGAAATCGAATAATTCCCATATCAATTTTGAAAGAGACATAAAGAGTCATAACCACTGAAGCTTGCAAATATCACCGCGACAAACGACCACCGTAGGTAGACGACGGATTTCATTGTCCGGGGTATAACGAACGACCCGTCGCTCGTCACATTCGGTCGGCCGTTTTTGGGACAAAAAGTTTTTATGATCTATTTGTACGTACGTGATGTGACGCATGCATGCGCCATTCCATGTGAGAACACGCGAGAGAGTTGTCCCACATATGGGAATAGAAGTGAAACGGTCGTGACAAAGCCGACCGGACAAAAACGTCGACATCGTCAACTTATAAAAATCCCTTATGACCATCTGGTATCACCTACAAATGATGAACCGAGCGAATGAAGATTGGCCCTGATATCGACGTGTCGAGAAGTGCGATTGCAATTGCACCGTATAAAATTAATTCAATATTGATCACAAATTGAATAATGCGAGTCATTAGATTGATAAATTTATTATCTGTAGGAAACCTGTTCGATAATAACAAATTTGGTGATATTCTGTAAAAAACTGCTCGATACGAATGAATGAAGAGAAAAATTTAAAAGCGACGATATTTTTCGCGTGCAAGACGTGTGGAGCGAGATTCCGACAAGGATATCGGCGGAAGGAAACATCAAACCGGTGTCGATCCAAAGATGCGAACACGGATAAATAAACCTGCGCGGATCGACAGATAGATGAAGATAAATACAGATAGATAAATAAATAGAGAGATAGATAGATAGACGGAAGGATGAGAAAGACAAATAGATACATCCATCTTTATTTCGCGCCAGGGAGCGGCGCCCGGGCGTCACGTGGGAATACTATCAGAAAGCCGGAAGCCACGTTTCGCCATCGCCGCCAAAAATCTCAGCGCGTTGCACGTCCATAGAGAAAGCACCATTCGATTCGCGGCTCGAAAATGTAGCGTTGGGGGAAAAAATCAAGGGAATCCAAACGTAATCGGTTTAACGCGTTCGAACGTGTTCTAACGTTGCGAAATGAAGTCTCGAGAAGACTTTCGTCGTCGTGGATGCCAAGATCGACGAAATGGGCAGCGGTTCCTCGCCGCCAATATCATCGTCCTCGTTCTCGTCCTCTTTTCTCTCTCTTCCTTTCCCTCGTCCTCGTCATTGTTGTCGATGGTATTATGGCAAACAAACAAAATATCGCAGTGTTACGGGACATGGGACACGACGCGCGGGGTCCCAAACCAGGAAAACCCGAGCAAGTGCTCGAGCAAACAATGACGGCGAAGCAGTATTGTTCTCCAAGTAATTGAATCCAGTCCTTCGGCCATCCGATGCTCGGCCAACTCTGTCGGTTCTACTCTCCGCTTCGTTGCGATTTTCTCTCTTCCTCCCGGTTTCCATCCGGTCCCTCCCCCTCACCGGCTCTTTTGTCAGAGTCATCGCGCCTTGCGCCCACCATTCTATCCTTCCGCCAAATCCCGACAATTCCACGAGATCCTATTTTTTTTCATCTCGTCTAAAAATATGTCGGCGATATACGAAAATCCATCACAGACGGACATTGAATTAAATTGGCCCTCGTTAACATTTTGTGACATTTGCAAGGTTCATCGAACCACGTCGGATTTCTTAACGATGCGTAAAAAACCTTTTAAAGATAGAAATGGAGGTGTTAGAGAACAAGATATACCAATTCATATAAATTAGACAGTTGCATGATAATTACTGACATTAATCATATCAGGATAATCTCTAGCGGTTACGAAATGGATAACCACATCGCCACTACATTGGTCATCAGTTAATTATGGATATGCAGTAATGGACAAGGCTTAAATGATACAAAATCGTAATTAAAAAATTTTCCTGTTGTCCTTTTTGTGACGATCACAAAAATCACACAGATATCGATTTTTTTTTTTATATCTGCAAGAAATTGTCCAGTCTAGACTCTAGAAGGATTCTTTTAGATCATTTATATTAATGGACGCCCATTGTTCGAAATGGAATTTGTTTTAAATAGACCGGAAATTCCGGACGATAAAAGTAAATGACGGATACACCCTGCTCGCGGAAATGCGAACAAAGCGACAAAGGTGATAAACGTATTCGGTATGCGAAAAAAGACGGCGGCCGCCGGCATGGTATCCATATAAAATAATGGTACCGCATGGCGGACGTTAACTCGGTGTATTGTCGTAGTCCAACGTCGTAAGCAGATATTGATATTGCTGTCATATTTGCAAAAGCGATTTCTCCAGCACTTGCGTTGACCAAATGCTGGCCTCGATATATTTACCAAGTACTTTATCATGAGCAGACAATTGCATCTACTCTCAGCTAAGTGTGCAATGCAATTCCGATGCATTAAACCCTGCAATTCTCTCAAGAAACTATTGTAACCTGCTTGGAAAATTTTCCACTTCGAGTCCTCTCGACAATGCTCGTAGAGTAATTCGAACCTATCGTCCACACGGATGTTAATTTTGAAATTCGAGTATTGTATAAAAGAAAATAAAGTTATTAAAAAGAAAAAATGTAATAAACATACGAAAATAAGAAAAATGATCGCGACAACCAGTGTTCTCTCGAGATTGCTTCGTAGAATTCGCTTCGTAGAATCCGACTTTCGATTTTATCCAACATCGCAAAAATTTTCTCCAATTTTCACGCACATCTACGTAATACGCATCTCGTATAGATTTATGTGACACGTCAATTTCTTCCGTGGACGCGAGCGAGCGAGCGCAGCGGAGACCTAAACCACCCATCGGGTGGAGGTTTATTGTGCATCGAGGGTTCCGGCGCACAGTCGGTCCTTTGCTTACCGAAGGCGTGTGTAACGTCGCATGTAGACGTTCTTTTGTTTGCACGAGATGAACGCGGCACCATGCGAGAGAGGGAGGAGAGCGAGTTTGCATTCGGTGGACTATCGAATTACCGCGCGCGCTGTCTACGCCGCGCTCGCTGCGAGTTCCGCCAACAACTGCAGAAGCTCTGTCACATCCATTGTTGAAAACGCACGTAACTATACGTGAAATCGTCTTCCGAGGGGCGGGGGGGGAGGGGAGGGGGGCCAATGTACCTTCGATTACACACCCATGACCGATGTCGCGCACACGCGGCACGCGGTCTCTCCCATCGCCAAACCGCTGTCGCACACATGCGGTACGAGTTATCACCGAATTAAACCGGCAGATCCTTTAAGTCAGCGTATAAATTCGCCCGTGGTGTACAAAATTTAC
The DNA here is from genome assembly GCF_055798465.1 of Pogonomyrmex barbatus. NCBI lineage: Eukaryota > Metazoa > Arthropoda > Insecta > Hymenoptera > Formicidae > Pogonomyrmex > Pogonomyrmex barbatus. The sequence goes on along the minus strand of NW_028297118.1, from coordinate 1,637,710 downwards.
ATAGCAAATAATTCCTCCACAAATTAACATTAATGTACACGATACCTGGCATTATTTATTTTCGGCAAAATTTATGGTCGCTCATTTCCTCTTTTTTCTTTCTTCTTTTTTTTTTTTTTTTTTTTTGAAACATTCCTTTTGATCAGATATTAATAATGATTGGATTTTTGTATGTTTTTTTTTTTCTATATAAACAAAATTAAACATAATCGAGCGCGATATTTTTTTCTTTTAAAAGTCATCTTTACTTATTAAAAGATACAAATTTATGAAAATATCCAAAATTAACATAAAAAACGTCTAAATCCCACCAATTTTTTTGCCAAAGATTCAACGTATTCTTCTCGGTGGATTAGAATCCCGAATTTGAATCATGAATTTTCGAGACTGCAAAATACTGGTCCGTTTCCATCCTCGCGCGGAGCACTTTGCACGCTAGTCCGAGTTTCACTCGCAATTACGAGCCGGCTACGGACACATCGTTGAAAGCGGACAGTCGTCCGGCCCGCTCGTTTACTTCGTTTATTTACCGAGGTACTCGCGACTTGAGCTTTACTCGAGTAATTAGACTCGAAGCGCAGCGCTGTCTTCGAAAGCGAACGAAATGTCGGGGGTCGGGTCTGTCCCCGGCCAGCTCCGTCTCTCTATCTCTCCATTTCTTCTTCCCCGTCTTTCCTCTCTTTCTTCCTCCCGTGCATTTACTCCCCACGTTACAACCCACCCACTCCGCCCCCCCCCCCTCCCCCCTCCTCCTCCCGTCCCCATTCCGGGAGTTCACTTACAATCAGGATAGAAGCTTCCGAGATAACGTTGCAGGAAAGACCGTGTGTGCCAAACGCGTCGTCGCCGTCCGGTCTGTCGCGGGCGGATTTACTGCGTCGGGTTACCGCGTCTGCTAGCCGTATCCGCTTAAAATTAAAGCCGAAGAGCGGAATTATCCGCTCGAGGAACAAACGAGGCGCGAGCGGAAGAATTACGAACGACGGCGGTGCTCTTCCCGTCGCCCGCCGGAACGGGAGCCAGCGAGCGAGTTCGCGAGCGAGTAGCAACTTCTCTCTACACGCTCCGGAATTCCGCTCGAAACTATGGATACAAATGTTCGAAAGCGTGTGTTCGGTAGGCGTTTTTGCTCGCTCGGATAGGATTTACACTTCAACGGTAACGGCTGATTGCATCGGGTTTACAGCGGGTTTACGCGAAACCAGTAGCGAAGCATGTCGAGCGAAAAGTTGCTCGCTCTCCCTCCCTTTTTCCGTGCAAAATGTGCGTTTTACTAGTTTTTAGTTACTCTAAATGCTTTAAACGAAATTAAAATCTAGGTAAGAGATGTCACGTACGCGCACGCGCATGTAAAAAAATCTTATTAAAATTATTATATTTGAAGTATCAAGTTGAAGAATGTGTCACTTCGTGATACGATCGTGTTTTATTACGTTACCAGATCTTTTTAAAAATAAAATGCTTAAAAAATAAAAGTGAAAATTAACAAAATGAAGCTGTATATCAATGTATAACATATTAATAAACAATAAAAAAGTTAATAATAATATTCTCTAATAATTAAAATTTTTTTTCATTATTTTGTAATATGTGTTGAGTTGTACATAACTGTAAATAAGAAACAATTTTGTCGACTTGAGCTGTTTCAGAATTCGCTTTTTATCAGTTTTGTACAAATATAATTTGCTCGCTTATCTATCTTATTAGTTTTATATAAATCTGTCATTAACGTTTCAAGTGTAATTAATTTACACCGTCATTTTGAAATTTATGCATATAAATAGGATTATATAGATTTGCAAAATAGAGTAATGCAATCGTTGACTAATAATAGATAAGCAAATGTCAAACGTATTCATCAATATCAGTTGTCGTCAATCCGACTAATTTCCCTTTCTATTTGCAATCTAGCAAATTACAATTTAGGAAAAATAAACTTAGTAAATCATGATTAAAAATCAAGATAAAAGTAAAATATTGACGTCATCAATGTACCTAGATCCAGTAGCATTTTTTAACAGTTACATTTTTTGCACATATTTTGTACCGAATTTAACCAGTAAAATATCTCTCTCTTCAAAAAAGATTTCATCTTCAATAAATTTTCCATCTGTTTCCGTACACAAAATAAGCTGCGATATCCTTTTAAAGAGACTCAATAAATGCCTTTATTGGTGTCAAAAGCTCGAGAGTCGTCGGTAAACAACACATTCGAGATTTCTTGGTGAAAAAATGCGACGCCGACATGTCGCCGATTAATCTATCCTATTTCGTTTCGCAAATCCGCTCCCAGTTTTCGCTTGCATGCCTTATCGACGGTGGAGATGCAAATTTAGAAATACACGGCGACGTCGTGTCTAGTGGCTTCGATGCACGCGACCTTTACATACTGTTGTAGGCACCGCGTAGACGAATATTTTTGTAATTGAAAATGATCGATCGCGGCGCCCGCGAGTCTCATATGATATGATATGAGTAATAAGATTACTCACTCGAAAGATATGGCTGAGCTAGTGGAAAAAGTCGTCAAAAAATAAGATTTGTCATAGATTTATATAATCATCAACCTGCAACGAATAATTAATTAAAAAATGAAACGTATGTAAACGTATAAAATCGTTTTTATAAAACCACATCATTTGACAATATAATCTAATCAAAATCGTAAATTCGAAAATTAAATTAAGATATAAAAAATTTTTAGTTGCCTCATAATTGTAAGGGCAGAGAAGCAGCGGGTTGCCTCTCGCCCTGAAGAAGTGAACTGCAAACGTTCACGAAATGTTGGCATTGATAAATATATTAATCCTTTTAAAAAACGTTTATTAAATTACAATAATGATATAAATATAATATTATGTCAAATCGTAATTTTTGATCGAGATATATACAACTATATATGAACGTTTACTCACTCTTGGTCTCGATTAATGTGGAAGGGGCGAGATGAAGAAACAGTTACGTACCTGAAACAAGAAATAACAAGTCAGTATCAGTCGTCGAGCGATTTGGACGTTAATTTTTATTGCTCTCTTCGCGCGTTTCATTTTGCCAATCGGACAATCGCGACCTCAATGGAACTTATGGCCGACGGCGATAAAATTATATAGCGCTTCAACGCGACTCTACAACACTCTATAAAAGCGCGTAGTCCAGTAAGGTCACGTATTTAATAACGTCATACATTGGGCACACGCAGATAAATTGGATACGGCACGTATCAAGATTTACTCTTAACCATTTCCCGCTGCGAGGCCATAGCTTTTGATTTTCAATAAGACATGCTCTTTGTTCACTTTTCACGGATTGGGCTGCCCCACTACGGAGTTCATTGAGAGAGAGACGGACGGGTGATAAAATGTGACATTACGTGACTTTAATCGATGTGCCCCCAATCGATGTCCTCCTCCTTTCTCTTTCCTTTCGTAATGCAGCTTAAGTTTAATTTTTATCCACTTTTACACCGGTATTTGTATTTGGTAAACTGCAAAATTCAAAGATTTGAAAAATTTCGAAATACAACAAAGATACGCGTAAAAATCACTTTGTATAAAATTCATTGTGCAGAAAAAAATAAAAGTGTATATTGAATCATCGCATTGTTTGCACCGTCTTGTCGCTCAATTTCTTACTTAATACTATTTTCCCGCGAGATCAAAAGAAGATACAACTATCATTATATTGCATAAATAAACGGAAAAAAATCGGCTCTGTCGTAAATTGAATTCGGATATTGGCCGCATGCACACGCAGTTACATCAAATCGCATATTTAATTCCGATAGGAATATAAGCCGTACATCAAAGGAATCCTTTGAGCATCAAAGGACATCCCCGGGAGAAGAGCCAAGCATCGGAGAGTCGCGATCTAGTTTACATTCAAGCAACCTCTGGCTCTCGAAGATGGAACCAAAGAAAATTGTCGGTGGGATAGACGCAATATCATTGAGAAGAAACGACCTGGAATCTCCGTGAAACATTCTAAATGTAAAAATATTTCCGCAAAATAATTCACAATTTATGTATTTAAAATTAAAAAAAAGAACCTGTTCTTAGTAAGCATCGTTGAATTCTCAATTATAGAAAGTTACAAAAACATCCAAGATATCATACGAATTTATTTATTTTCGTTTACTTTTTTTACAATTCTCATAAAAATATATATATATTTTTAAGAGAAGATACGTAAGAAAGAATCTCGAAAAAACGTTCTTTTTCAATTAAATGCTATCGATAGTTATTAAAATTTAAATCTAAAAAAACGAGAGAATCTGTTTCTTAAATAAGCCGTATCAAAGTTTGTATGGTGTTCTACAATTAGGCTTTAACTGAAAGCCGCCACATAAATAGGTTTACGTTGGAAAGGGTCATGAAACATCCACGCGCACACAAAGTACCGGAGCACGAGGATTGCCGTCGAGGAGACGTTACGTACTTAGTTATCAAAGGTTTGCAGGGGCAGCAGCACCTCCACCAAGTTTCCTCTAAGGTCTTAAAGGTGTCCCGCGCATTGCACGCGAATTTCTCAAGTTATGATTTAGTATCTGGTGGATGGTGGTCTGAAGTGAGATCAGAAGAATACATCTCGGGAAATACGAGGGAGAAGGAGAGAAAATGTGTGTGTGTGTGTTGTGTGTACGTTTCTGAAAAAGCGATACCACGCGGAAATACCTTTATTAACTGTATTTTTATCTATCTCGTTTCTAGAAGAATCCGCATATGCGCGAGTAAAGAGAGACAAAGGCTATCTTGTATATACAATAAAAAAATAATATACATAGCATTCTTCTTTAATGCAATTTACTTATATTGTTATTATAGGGCATATTCATTAGCATAAGAAAATATACTGGTTCGCAGACACCCATTGTGATAAACGCAGACAGGAAAGAAACAACGAGCGAAAGCAGTTGTATACGTGCATCCTGTAGAAAAAAGGCGCAAAATAAGATAAAGAAAAAGTAAAGGCAGAACAAAAAAACGCATATACGATACGATAAACAGAAATAGGGAGGAAAGAGAAGTGGCGTACAGAGAGAAGTGCAAGTGTCGGCCGAGTGAGAGAAGAGGCAGACGGTATTGTGGTAAAGAGAGAGGGAGAAGAGGGAAGGAACGGGATGGGAACAAGGACCGGAAGAGAAGGAGCAGGTAGGAGAGGGAGGATGGCGAGAGGTCGAGAGGAGGAGTAACTTCCTAACAAGGCGGTTAGTTGCGGCTTAGCAACGCTATGAACGCGAAATATTGCGAGCCGGCGGGTTCTCCCCCGCTCTGCTCCCCCTCCCCCCTCTCCCTCTCCCCCTTCGTCGGCTCCTGCTTACTCCGGCTGTCTATGTGCCGCTGCCTGGCCATCTAATGCCGAAGTACTGCCGGATGCGGCAAAATTTCGATATGCCGATAATCGATTCTCTGCCGATGCGAGAGACGCAAATGGTCTCCCACAGCGGCTACTAATGTTCGCAACTATGATAGATATGGGATAACAACAATGCTGACGATATCAAAGAGTTCGATTATCTATATAGTAGAACTGTGCGGTGGATACGACGGGATGTACGTTACGCTCATTATCGTAAAAAAAAAAAAAAAAATAGCAATTATTTTTATATGTTCGTGACGTGTAGATCTGAATTCATCGAGCCTACGTTAATTCCGAGGAACGTTTCAGTTTCGTAACATTCAGCAGTCAATTTAAATAACAGACACTTTTTCATTTACTTTCTCATAGACTTAATGTAAAATAAACAATTATATTCGATTATTGTTGCCGATTCGTAATAATTCTAACAATTAAAACACAAGATGATGGTGCAGATTTTTCGCCGACACGATTCTGCATCGTAATTAAATCCGCTTGATTGGTTGCTGCGAACGTAAGCAGCATTTCTCCATGAAATCGACAAATCAACAACCGACATATAAAAATTTCATAAAATTGAATAAAATTGTTCTAGTTTACGTATCATTAGGATTATTTAATGTTCAGAAAAGTTAAATAGATACAGATGTTGAATAGATACAGATAAGTATTAAACATTTATAATTCGATATTATAGTAAAATTAGAAATTAGAAATTGCAATTGCTATTACAAATTGCAGTTACAAATTGCAACTAATTGCAACCGCAATTAGTAAAATTAGAAATTTCATTTTTAAGAAAGACATGTAAGATTTTCAAATAATACTGACTGACCTTTTAATTTTGCTTATTGTGAATATGTGTATATGTTTTCATATTAAAAAAAGTAATAATTATGAGCGTGAGGATGTTTTGACAGCTTGTCAAAAGCAGGTTAGTAATTGTGTGAGAGTAATTGCACACAAGTAGAATCAAAAATATAATACAAAATATAAAATAATAAAATAATATAATAAAAAATATAATAAAAATATAATAAAAATATAATAAAAAATATAAATATTTTTCATTTTTGTATTTATAAAAAAATTATCCTCTTCTAAAAAAGCCATCAAATGAAATGATCTCGAACATATATATATATATATATATATATAAAATAAAATTAATTATATACATTTAATTAAAAAATATATAGCATCAAAAAACCTAATCGAGATTTATGATTTTATTAATACAATACTACGTTTTATAGCATCAGTCAGTTTTTATAGACGAGCAAGTAGAAATTGTGCGATCAACTAGTTCAATTTTCGAGTTTGTCGAAGTATTTCCGCAAGCCACAAACCATCGAGCTCATCTTAATTAGAACATAATTTGTCAGCGGAGGTCTTAGCATCGAGATCAAAGGGTATAATGAAGGACATTGGAAGTTTCCGCACGAAACACAACTTCTTTGGGAAAGTTTCGCGAGTGATTCGATTAAATCCAAACGGCATGGCTCTCTTTGACATCACGATCTAATTATTTCCGACTGTAATCGGTAACGACGATTGAGACTTAAGAGCGGGAACTTATTTGTCTTCATTCGGTGTGCTTAGATATGCGTAGTGTCTGTTGCAGTAAATTAAAGCTGCCGACGTCTCTTTATTTCCTAGTTTTAAAAACGACAAATAGAAAATTATACGTGTACCTTGTGCCAAAATAATAAAATAATTTTATTGCTAAATAAATATTCAATATTCAATAGTGATACATAAAAATTTGCTGTTCAGATTTCGCCAGACACAAATTATGAAAACAAAAAAAAAAAATCATCGACACGAAAAGGTCGCGTGAACTTTAGATCACTCGATAAAAGTGTCGTCAACCAAATGACGGTTTAGCGGATTAATATCATTCATCACGATCTATTAAAGTGCAGTTTGTAAATCGCTACATCGTATAAATATCCGGATAGAAAAATCACGTTGCGAACGATGGAAGCGATTGATTTAATCGGCCATTTAGTTTCGCGGAGAGAATCAGCCGGCTTGTGTACACAGCCGCCGTACATGTCCACTTCGCGGGAATAGATATAATTTTTATTTATTTACACGAGGGTCGGCTATCGCCCTTAGCCCTTAGCATCGGATCGCAATAGAGCGGCTGGTTTATATTTTATTCATCCCCTATTGAATTCGGGCTCAATCTCACGAAAGTGTCTCTACCATGGCCACCGGGTCCTCGTGCTCTCTTTGCTGTGTCTCTTCTGGCTCGGATCAGGATCCCCCCTTCCCTCCCCGCCCCTCCCCCTCTCCTCTCTTTCCATCTCTCTCTCAGCTTCTACGTGATAGGTATTCCAATCTCACTATACTCCGCCAGACCTCCTCCTACTACTTCGAGAGCACCTCCTTCCTCGTTCTCCACTCGCTTTTCGCTTGTCCTCCTCTCGAAGACCACCCGGGACTCTGGGTTCTCTTTAAATCTGTACCACGATACGCCCCCCCCCCCTCTCCGCCCTCCCCCTCCTTTGCGCTCCTTCGACTTGACAATCGTTTGCAGCCTTCGAGCAACACATATCGTTTATCGAGAGAGAAAGAGAGATCTCGCGTAACGCCGAAATATCGCTTTTGTATATCGCGAATCCCTCGAATCGAACATTATCGTACATTACGTAAACAATTTGAAATATACAATTTGTTTATGCCAAGAGCACTGGGGTGCGCGAGAGAGGGTTCGTCATTACGACACGTAACTCGACACGGGAAACGGCAAGCATTCTTCGTAACGCGCCACAGAGATCCGAGCTATAATCGTCGCCGAGGAGATCTCGCGATAGAAAACGACGACGAGTTCTCCTCTGTGTCTTCCTTTCGTCTAGTTCCCACTTCCGCGCCGCTCTCGAGTCCTTCGCGCCTTGCAATTTCAGAAGTGTCGAGACAGCACTCGTACCCAGACACTATTAAATATTGAGAAACTCCATACCCTTCGAACTCCCCCCCCCCCCCCGCCCCGCACTCCGCGCCATCCGTACGTTACAACGCCTTCGTATCTCCGTCTACCTGCATACGTGACAATGCGTGTAAAAGATCTCTCGTGTAGCGACGCGCGTTGTTGTTGTTGTTGTTGTTGTTGCATTGTTACGTACACTTCTTCACGGTTCTTCCGAAACGAACGAGAATCGCGAAAAATATAACACTCGTTTTGAAGGAGATATTTCTTTAATCAGACTCAAACCACTGGATAACGTGTGCTTCTTGTAAATTTTTGGATGTTGAAAAGGCGAGTCAAGTTTTTCCAACACGTTAAGATTCCAGAATAATTACGAGTTGATATGCAAAAGTAACTCTTTTGCGATATTTGAAGATTTTATAAAGATAGCAAAAATCTGGATTCAAAGTCTTTATAATATAGCTAAAAAGTAAGATAAAAATGCATTTTACAAGATAAATAGTGCATTCATGACTTTTGATCAGAATTTCAGAATATCGAGGGATGAATCATCTTTATAAAAAAGTCTTCAAGTGTCGCAAAAAGTTATCAAATATTATCAATTATTTTTAATACTCTAACATGCTAGAAAATTTTACTTGCGGCATTTTAAAAATCTATAAAAATACCTTGTCTAATTCGAAATGTCTAATTCGATTTTTTGCTTTAAATTAATATAATTATACATAATCCAATAAATAATAATTTCAAAACTACATATAAAATCATCAAAAAAACAATAAAGATATTATTAAACATATTATGAAAAAGTTTATTAAAAAAAAAAATCTCAATTATCTAGTTCAATTTTATTATAAACCTAATAGTTATAATTGAAAAGATCCATCAATTATTCGTCGATCAAATATGGCTAAAGAAAGAAAAAAATGTGCAATCGTTTCTTCTGAAACAATTACAGCAACTCATTTAACATTAGCCTTATTCAAATTGATTTTGTGATTCTCTTCCTAATCTAATCTAATAAGAAAATAAAAACTTGAAAAAGAATGACAAATCGTATATCGGATTTACTCAACAAGAAAACGATAAATTACTTACAAAGAATTACAACATAAAATGTAAAAAAAAAACCCCCAAATAAATCTCAAACTTGGCATGCAACTCGGTACTTCGATGGTTCAGCCTGAGAAAGGCAGAAACTTCGCATCGGATGCCGGCTCGCGGAAGCGTCGCACAACGACAAAAAGCACAAGTCCGTCGCACAACGACAAAAAAGTTACGGAGAATAAGACCGGTTTCTGCAGCGACGAGGAATCCGTGTCACGCCTTCGAGCGCTAAACGTGCTTCACAAGATAAAACGCGGCGCGGACCCGGCCGCGTACGTCGTACGTGTGTAATTGTCGATCGAACGTCTTACGGCGAGTACGTCCGAGAAAAATGCGGGCCCGCCATCGTAATTCGTCGAATATCGAGGAAACGTTGTGTCCCGAGCGCGAGGTATATCTCGAAGCTTCGATAAGTCGGGCGTACGTGCCGCCGCCGGGGCCCGCACGAATAATCGGAGTCGTTTAGCTCTCCGGCACCGGCCATCATCCGAAATTTACGATTTCGTGTTTATTCCGCAGAAAACGCAAGGTAAAACAATCCCCGGTATAATGGCAAAATCGATTGTGATCCCCACCTCGCTGGCTGGATGAGCTACTGTATCTATTTAGGAAATAAAAAAAAACATCAAAGACTAGTAAGAAACCTTCCACGTTGAAATTTTCACGCAATTGCAATTGTACCGTAACAATGATAAGTAGTAGTAGTAGTAAAGTAAAGATACAATTTTTACATCGAAAAGAAATTTACAAGTCCAACGAGAGCGTTACTTAAATAAATTTTAAGATATAGTGTTTTTAAATGATAGAAAAAAATACGAATTTTTATTTATTTAATTTATACGATCACACTCGTACGTTAAATTTACGGACTAAAAATAATATCTGTGTGCAAAATGGTAAATAAATGAATTAAATGGAAAACTATTCTTACTGGTTTACACGAACTCGGTATTACCGTTTCTCTTTTCTCTCGCTATTGCGCAACGTAAAACCATTTTCTCTTAATGACACGAGCTTCCCGAAAATAGGCTTTACATCACGCACTCGTATCCAGTTTCCTCTTTGGCCCACGTCAACGATGGCGCACAGACGCGTACGACGCGCCTAACGACACCGGGGTGGTACCTTTACGAGTACGGTTGGTCCTTTCACACGCGATAATTGCAGCATATTCTCTCAATTATTTGAGTCCGAATAATTTCTCTCCGCGTGCGAACAAAGAACCACCGAACCACCGCCGGATGTCCCTGTGAAACGGCGCACAGGTTCTTCTTTCGACCCGTTCAGAGGCTCATTTATTTGCATCGTACGTGTATCGTGTGGCGTTGAACTTGGTTGATTCGCGAGAAGTGCCGAAAACACAGACAATGGTGTATATCGTAATTAGCAAACAAGACTCTACACTTGTGTCGACGGGATAGGAAGAGGGAAAAAGACCGTCGCAAAAATGGAGATGAGCGAACGAGCAAGAAAGAGGCACGGAGAGAGAGAGACAGAGAGAGAGAGAGAGAGGGGGGGAGGGGAGGCAGTCCAGATGAGACGAATTCCAAAAGAGATGTGCTTTTAATTATACTAACGCCCGGTGTCCGATTAAATGAACGAAGGAGCCAAACTCACGAAGCTCGGTGCAAATTTAATTACAGAGAAGAACAGAGTGCGGAGAGGAGGGTAAAGAGAGCAAAGAAGAGAACGGATACGAAAAAGGAGAGACAGTGAGGACCGACAGTCAAACTACAGATTATATCCACGCTAGAGAGGGGAGGGAGGAGGGAGAGAGAGAGAGAGAGAGAGAGAGAGAGAGAGAAATCTCCAAGTATTTATATGAAGGCAGTTTGTTTAGGTCGCTTATTAATGAGACGGAAGAGGGTCGTTGTAATTAAGGGAACCCGGGATTCCATCCACTGGCACACAGAGCGTCCTTCGAGGATGCGGCTGAGCAAGTTGTATCATCGAGGACACCGATGTCTCCCCCGTCTCCAACTCTTCCGTCATCTCTCTGCTTCTTGTGCCATATCCGTCCCTCCTTCCTCCTTCTACCCCTCCCTCTTTCTCCATTTCGTAGTTTCGTTCGAGTCGGCGTCCGTCTCTTCCTCCGTCTTCGCGCAACGTCTGAAATGTCTTTCGGCAGAAGAAACAAAACGTATTCAACCATCGAAGGGACTCCCCTCCCCCGAACCCTTCCTCGTTGTGTCCGCTCATATTTGTTGGGAGAAGGCGTCTTGAACAGGGAGAACGGGATGAGAAGCTACGCTGCTGCATACGCACCCATTAAATTAACGTTATGCAAATATCTCGATGTCTGAGCGCGCTCCGTGCGAGAGAACGGCAATTAGGAAATTATACTTTAATTAAATACGAAACAAAAACTGCGTAATAGCACGCGAAAGGAACTGGCCAGCTTATTACAACTAAATTCTAAATCGTTCACGCTTGCATGCGTTTGCAGAGTGTTTCGTAAAGGTAGTAACGGCTGGTCGATGTTAATGTCAAACCAGTCCACTTATCTTGGCTAAATAATCTGCGAAAATAAAATTAACAATACACGAATATATACGATACACAAGTGCAAGATATCTTACTTTTTAACACGAGAATCCCATAATAATCGCGAATGATAAAGAAAGCAGAGAGAAAAACGCCGCTTTCAACAGAAATGTAATTTTAGTTTCGCATCTAATTACTATTCATTAAAATAATTTCTGACATCGAGAAATTAAAATGTTATAGATATATACACCGCTGCAAAAATTTGAACTTTGAACTCTTTGTTAAATATTCGGTAACCAAAAGTGTATCTGATGACATAATCTACTCAAGGTCATTAGTTCGAATAATTGAGATAATACGTCTATTACCTATCTCGACAGCTTATTTAAATATTTAAGTCTACTCCTCGCAGTGTTGATATCATATTTTCAGTCAATACGAAATTCGCGAGAAAGGAATTTTCTCCTGTTCCTGTCCGCGCGTATCGCCTCTTAAACTCCCATCCCGCGGAAAAACAAAGCGTATTCAAAGCAACGCACTGTCATTTATATTCATACGACCGCACCCTTCCACGTCCTTAAGTGTCTCACGATGGAATAAAATACTCTCATTGTCCCCCTCAACCCCTCAAATTCTCTCTTCTTCTCTTCTTTCCCCTTTTTACCCCCTCCCCCCTTTCTCTCTCATGCTTTTCTCTCCGTTTGTTTTAATTTTGTTTCCCAAACAAGAAAACAGCAGTTTATTTTATCATCATAAAATATTCTATTGAATATTTCCCCTTTTAGGAGCGAAATAGTTGTAGCATATTCATTCGATTAGTACAATTAAATAAATCTATCTAAATGGCATTAACTATGGCGACTCTGATTGTAAATTCATGACTAAACAATATAGGATAATTAAAAACTATCCTTGTTGTAATCAAGTATATTGAATACCTTTTGTTTGTAGAATCGGATTTGAATCACCTATTGTTACGAGCAATTAAATTTGTGTGCGTTGTATATGTGTGTGTGTGTGTGTGTGTGTGTGTGTGTGTGTGTGTGTGTGTGTGTGTGTGTGTGCGTGTAAAATTTTAACTTTTTTTCTCCGTTTCGTTATATATCTGAAATCTTTTAAAATTTAATAGAAATTTAGAATAGAGTAGAAAGAGAAGAAAAACTTAGAGTTGGTAAAAGAAAATTTAAAGTTACACAGATATTAATTTAATTAGATTTATTTAAATAAAACTTTTAAATATTCCGATTAAATATCATAATCTATTTATCATGATAAAATATTAAATGTAAAATTTCTCAAATAATATATTGCACTTGCAGGTTGCGGTGGTCTCATTCTGAAGATGTGATAATTTTTTTCAAGATCAACATCTTTACCGATTTTTCTGTAACACATTTATTGTATTTACATTTATTGTTTTCTCGTAATTGATCCACCTAAGATTTGCCGATTCATCCGCGATTTTTATCATTGGTGTGCATTTATCTTCGCTCTTTCTCCATATCGAAGTGGCATCCCGCGATGCAATAAAATTCCCCCCCCCCAAGTCTCGCAATCTCTCTCGTACGTAGCGCGCTATCTCATTCCTGTTATCACACCACAACCGAGGAGAAAAAGGAAAAAAGCTCAGTGGGAGACTTGATTAATAAAACTCTGTCGATTAAACTCGTGCTATTTTCTCTTCTTTCTTCTTCTTCGTGCGCTCTTCGTCTACGCATCAATCGCCACCAAGCAAATTTCTATTTCGTGTCGATTGAAGCGCATCCGAAGGGAAAGCAAACCGCCGTCTTACATTCATGCGCAGCCTCGTCCTTAAGTATCTCGCGTCGGAATAAAATAGTCTCGCTTCCACTCCTATCACCGGAACCTCTGTCCTCATCGTCATTCCATTCCGCAAAGAGAGGAGACAGTGAAATGGGGACCGTGAGAAGGGACTGAAAAACGGAATTCGTTTAACGGTTACCGAATACATTTCTTTCGACAGTAGACGTCAATTAACTGCGCCCGATTCGAACTGACGTTAAACGGGGACACACGAAGAGAGCGTGGTGAAGGGCCTAACGAAGGAGAGGGATGAATAAAGCGGGGGAGGGGCGGGGGGAGGGGAGGTGAAGTCCGCGGGGAAAGAGCGAGGTGGGACGAGAGAGGGAGAGAAAGACGGGGAGAGAAGATGGATTTAGTCCGTTCAATTATGTGACTCAAGTGGAAAAGGATGGTTCGCTCAACGTCACGTTTTGCTACGCCGACAGCCGAGATAGAATTTCAACAGAGCGTTTATTTCGCGTCACTCGATTAATTAATCGCACATTAAAACTCGATGGTGGGATCTGCATACGCGGCGCGACCGCGTATGCGGCGGTGCCACGCGATCGATGACATTTAAAAAAAAAAAAAAAACCCCCACGAGCACCGGAACGCGCAAAAGGGCAAAAGAGCGCGAAGAAGATTTCGCCTCCGGGAATCGGCAATAAAATCGGAATTAGGTGCACGCAATTGCTAATTAACTGTCGTCGTAGAGGAAATCACAACCGGTACTTGAAGCGAATACCCTGGCCATAATTACGCTTTAATTTGTCAGGATTATTTTAATTACATTTTCCTCTCTGTACCGGGCGCGCAGCAATGTCCCGAGAAAAAGTGTACATCGTAAAATTCTCAAAAGATACACGTTAAACATACGAGCGCTGCCACATTTATACAAGCTTTTAATGTTACAGTACATCTGGACCCGGACACAATTTTACGCCTCGCGCGGCAATTCCTTGATTAATTTATACGATTCTTTATTATTTATACCACCCGTATACGCAATGACAATATAAATTGCGAAATGCAAATTAGAAATTAAAATGCGAAATTTAGTGGCTATAAATTCAGAGAGGCAAGAGTACCGTTATATTTATTTAAATAAATGCCAAATAATCTCCATTAATTCGACGGCCGAATTACTCGAAACTACATGATTTTTGACGAACAAACGGCAGAATTAATCATATTTGGTGCTTGACCGAAACGTGCCGTCGCAAAATCGTGGCCGTGGCAAACGCATAAGTCATGAATATGTACAGCATGCTGCGCGATCATAAAATTTTAACGACGCGATTCGCGAGAAAATTCAGAATATGATGATACCTCAAAAATCGCTTCCGTTTGAAAGAATTAAAAATTGAAAAATCACATTGATTGAATGACAATTATTATAAAGAAAATTCCTCGTTTAAAAAAAAAAACAAATAAATAAATAATATATTTTCGTTGTCAACACTCCATGACGATTTATTTTTCTGACGATCTAATAAATATTGATAACACTTGGAACACTAAGGAAATAGACTACACACAGTATCTATCGTACGATAAAAAATTCAAATGTTATGTAAAATGTTATCGTTATTTTAATACTAATGACATTAGTTATTCGCGTTTAAGAACCCGCGTTTATTTCCCGCCTATGCCGCCCGGATTCGCATTCGGGATTAAACTCCACTCGCGAAACGCGATGTGTCAATGTGCAATTAATGGAAGTGTAGTGGTGTGTAGTTATACGATAACGATATCTGGTCTGATCAATCGTACAGACGAAAAGACGTGGGATTAAACGATTACCACAAGGCTTGGCGCGTACGGCGTACCGATTTAAAGCAGACAACAACAGCGATGCATCGCCAAACGTGAAACGCGACCATTGGAGCGTGCATCCGTGGGCGCAGCAGCCACTCCCGAATGCGAGGTTTTAGCGAATGTAATCGCGAATATCTGCAATCGCGACGTAGTCGTTGCAATCTTTGCAAATTACCATAATCGCTCGTTGTGTAAGTGTAAGGGATCGAATTTAATGCCCGTTCATTCGTCAATGGGAACAAAAGGCTCGGTTCCGATCCGGAATCGAAAGGCTCGCTCGACCCCAACACCAAGATTGGTCTTGATCTCAGTTCAGATGAATCAGCATTATCGCGGCTTCTTGCGATCTAAATGATAAGTGCCTCTTTCAGCTGCGACTAAAACTTCGGTCGAGTTGTATAAGCACGTACTCCGACCAAGATATGACAGTTTCTAATTATTGCAAAGTGCATATATATATATATATAGAACTCATTTCACTTCGATTCGTTCATCGAATTTTGATTACATAACGCAGCGAGATATATATGCGCAAATCCAAATAGTTGATTAATTTCGAGGTAAAAATGGTCCGTAATATAAAATAATAATGAAAATCTTCTAGATTGCACAAAACTAAAAAAAGTGGAATATTAATCATCAAGATTACAATATAATCAAATAATGTAGAATAATGGTGTAAGAATAGACTATAAAGATAAGAAGCAAACATACAATAATAGATAATAAATGTTAAAGTGTAGTCTGACACAATTTATGCCTTCCTCGCATAACATTTACGAAAAAGAAATATTCCCTCGTAGCAAGGAGATATAACTAAAAAAGCTTAATGTTTCCAGACTCAAGACTTTATCTCAGAGAGAAAAACTTTATCTCAACGCCAACGTTAAAGAGCGAGAAAATTAATTGCAGGCGCAATAATAACGGGGGCTAATATAGGAAACGATCTCGAGATGATTCCATAGTGTTAGACGTACGAGGAAAAACGCAAAATTGATTAACGCATGATAAAAAAAGAAAGTAAAGAAGGCAGGTCGCGATAAGGGAAAGGGACTTTGGCCACGTTAAGCTGCAGAATAAACCGAGGCTACAGGACTTGGAAACGTAATATTCCTGTAGAGTGCAAATATTTTGACTATCCAACATCCCGAAGAAAATTATGCGTCGTACAACATTGAAGCATTAACTCGCTACGAAATGGACGTATCCATGAATTCTGACGTTATTTGCGTTCAACCTGCAGATAGGTTATCGTAGGCGACGCAGTATCGGTAGACTTATTCCAACACATATTTCCCCAAGGAGCATCCCTCCCGAGAGAGGGAGGTTTATTCTCGAGGAAACACGACGTGATGAATTTCTAATTGGAAAAGCAAAAGGTCCCTTTCACAAACAACATAACTTCTTTAAACTGCATCGCACCTATTAGCTTTTACCAAATAAACCAATCGACGTCAGTTGATGACAGTTTATTAAATGTAAATAACAGAGTCACTAATTAAAATTATGTATGATTACTTGAGTCACGTGATATTTATCATATGATATTCCTTGGAATTAAATATTTAAATATATTTTTACGCGTACGCACATGGAAGGCACATGAGTAATTCAGTTTCAGGACGACAAAAATAAAATTTGAAATGTATTTAAGCTGACACATATATATATATTTCTATTCTATAAGAGTTTCACAATTATTTAAATTATTTTAAAAATATATATAGTTTGTATTTAACTATTGTCATAAGCAACTCGAGCGATAAAATTCAAATAAAACATACATGAAACATGAATTTAAGTATTATTTCGCTTCAAATAATTTATACAATTTACTAATGTTAATAAAAACTGTCCTCATTATGGAAAAATTCAAGAGCAATTTTTAGCAACGCCAACGTTTTTGATTTAGCATATTTCTCAGTCTGATATTTTTAAATTTAATGCATAGTTAATTGTCAGTGATCTTGTTATCATACATGAATACACGTTCTGACTGATTGCACTTAGAGTTGAGTCATGTCAGGTCAGTCACTCAATATTGTAGACCGCTAAGAACTAAAATTACTTGCAACCGAAGCATGTAAATTTTCCCAAGGTGTATGTATGCACGGGCGCTTAACCCCGTCGTCGACAAAAACTCTCAAGGACATGTTGCCAAAGTACTTAACGAAGAGGAAGTTTGGACGATGATGACGACACGACGGGAACTTTCCAAAAGTCCTCTCGCACGACGATGGCGTAAGTGTGTGTATGTACATCGTTCCCCATTAAAACGAAATGCTGTTTCACTATTCGCGGTGCGCCATTAGGTGTATGGAAATGGCACATAACCAGGACGATAAGTGCGGAAGGGGTTGAGAAATGAGGAAGTTCCCCCACGGTAACCGTCCTGGTTCTTCAGCTTATCTTGTGTGACTCGTCGACATACATGTCGTCCTTATCTCCTCCGTGCCATATTACACGCTATGCACAACGATGGCTAGCTATTTTCGAGTGAGAAACCGGGCGAAGACTCACAATGGAAAGCCGAGATATTTTAAACCTATTTTATATATATATATATATATATATATAAAGAGCCTCAACTTCCGGAGAGAGATTACATTTTTAAAGCCTCCGCGCACTCGTGATTCCCGGCTCGTGTTAACCCCTCGTTCATCATATTTACGAGCGATCGCGATGGAAGTAAGGGAAGCGCGAGATCTTACCGACCCTTTTCAACCCTTGCTGGGATATTTTCTGAATGAGCGACTGATTAATTATTTAATCAATTTTCGAAATTAAATTTATCCAATAAAATATATACCGCGAGTTCAAACGGTAAATTTAATAATAATATTTTTTTCACGCCATTATTTCCCGCGTGATTATATGAGCGCGTGGTTGAGCAATATTTCAGTACTACGCTTTAAATCACGTAGTCTTATAACACTCGGCACCGGAGGACGTGTCATTGATCGCAAGTCCGCGCCCACGACTCGGCCCCTGCGATCGTACTCAACCGTGAAATTACAACGGCACAGTGGCAAACGCGACGTGTCACTGTCTTCCGGAGTGCGAAACTGGCGAGATTACTTCCAGACGGGAAACCCAAGTTTTTTCCATGTAAATTTGCAAAACGCGTCATCGCGATCTCGCAAGTCCGCATCACCGTGTCTGATCCGCTTTTCAAAAGGCACAAAAGATGCCAGTTGAAAAAAAAAAAAAAAAAAAAAAACTTTTTATTCAAACAATATTTATTTATTTTCCTTCCTCGAGATTTTATCCTCCCGGCCAACAACTGCGATCCAATTCGCGCACAATGACTCGGCAGGGGGAGATGTTGAAAGTGAGTAAGAACCACGCGAGTGTAATTCGGTGTAATTCGAAAAGTACGGCTATACCGCGGCAGAGAAAAGTATCGTCGGGCGTATTTGAAAAGCCAAAGCGACGCAATTGCCTCGTGCGAGGCGAGTCGTCTAGTTGGTCTGACGATTGCACGATGCCTGTCTGCACCGGTAATGACTATCGACCGAAAAGTTTCTCACAGCCCCGTCTTTAGCGCTGTCTGCGTTTATATAGCGCCTGTATTTCCTGGAAGGAGAGTCTCAGACGAGTTGCAACTCGAAGCGCGTTAGTGAAAAGCGGCCACGTTATGCCGCTTGGTAGATTGTCGTTTAGAAAACGCACACACACACGCTCGCACGCGAGACATCGTTTCGCAGTATCGATCATTTCGCGCGGTAGTTTCGAGTGTTGGAAATAACTTTACGAGCGATATATATATCGCTAAATATCATGACGTGACATTTGTACGTAGCGCCAATCAATTTAATTATAACTATCGCCTTTCGCTAAACGCGTTCGGAGAACGCGTTAGAAAGCGTTGCCGAAGCGTTAATAAAGGCGGAGATTTCCACGTTTGTTTAATTTACACAATTAAAAAAGCTAATCTTTCTTGAAAAATTTCGTTGCTACAAGTAACAATAGTTTAAAATAAAAAAATTAATTCATAAAAATAGGATCTCGATGGATCTCAAGGTAGGACTACGTTAGGCGTCGATCCAAAAATTGACGAATCCAAAATGTTGAGTTGTCAAATAAAAATTGCGGAATCGGACCTTGATCGATCGAGGAGAGCGCTATGTCCACATAACGCCACAACGGTGGCTTCCACCCCGAAATGGGGTTGCGCACGTAGTAAACGAATCGCTCGATTAAGCGCCGTAATCGCGAGACACCGCGAATCAGAGCCTGTGATGCACATAAAGGGATGTAAACCTGCGTGATTACGTACGTACGTGAACTCGGTGGGTACACAGAGGGAAAGAGGAACATTTTGTTTGTGTGTTTGTGTGTGTGTGTGGAGGGGGGAGGGCGCGCGCGTGCGCGCGCGCGCGCAGTTTTAACGAAGGCGAAGAGGGATGAAGTCGAGGTCCGATGTAGAATAGTAGACGAGCGAGTTAAAACCACGTAATTAACATAGGTAATTGCAAAAGTATAGTGCCGTGACTGACCGTCAAGCTGCCGTCACGTCACATTTTGACTCGCCCACACGAGGGCATCATCTCCATTTGCGGGATGATTCGGTTAAATGACCCCACCAAAATCGCGATACGCGTTGAAGCGAAAGTTCGTCGTTGATCGACAGATGGATTATTTTCGACAAACTTTGAAACAATTATCTCTATTATTACGTCTAACTGTGTTTTGCGCGAGCAAAACAGCGGAGCGTTTTTTCAGTTTTTTCAGTTTGGCCAAGTTAGAAGAGAGTGAGTTAACACTGAAATAAATCTATTAATGTTTGATGCAGAATTCTATTAAAATATTTCTTAAAAAGACGAAGAGAAAGACGATTGTAGAAAACGATTATATTCGTGACTAGATTCAAAATTGGATTGGCAACAAATACGCGCGTTCCTTCCGATAATATTTTGTTAAAATGTTTTGGGTTGTCCAAATAGATTTTCTTTGTCTACATAAATAAAAGATACAACGTACGTTGAAAAAAAATTTATAAATATATAAGTCTATCAGAGTTGTTGTTACACTGTGTAAAAAAAAATTTACAAAATCGAAAAAGAAAAAAAATAAAATAATAAAAGATCCTTCCTATTGAATACTATACGCCACGCTCAGCTAGGAGAATTCAACGGCCACGAGCAATCGCATAAATTGCTCGATGTGCGTGCTACGCATTCGTTTACGGGGCTTCTCGTTGCGATGCAATTAATTCGAGCGAACTAGAAATCCTCTGAACCTGCGCCGTACCAATCCCTCTTCCTCTCCCCCCCCTCCTTCTCTCTCTCTCTCTCTCTCTCTCTCTCTCTCTCTCTCTCTCTCCTCTCTCTCTCTCTCTCTCTCTTTCTCTCTCTCTCTCTACCGAAGTGTCTGCATCGATTTCGCGAGCGTAGGATAAACCTGATCACGGAAGGGCTCACCAAACAAGGGGGTTGTGAACATCGGGCGAAGTTGCGCCGACTGCCGACACGTATAGGTTCCTCTAAACTTCACTAAGCCTGAAACCGGAGATTTCTGTAAACCGACGGGAAGCTCCAACCGGAATTTTTTTTGCATTTCTTTCACCAAGTTGCTCGGTACTACTGATGGAATGCATATACGTGTTGCACGAGGTATAAAATATAATATGTTAAATCTCATCAGATAATTAGGATTTATCAGCGGCTCTTGCAATGACAATTTACACCAGACTATAATCATAAATTGACGTTATTAACAGCTCTACGTGTTTCGGTTTTAAGAGATAATTAAATAAATTTGTGAATATCGAATAACAGAGTTTATAGCGAGAACAATTTTCAGTAGTAACATGAAAATACGATTGTATTTTATTCAATCGTGCCACGTATAGTCATCTTTTTTCATTACAGCACGTACGTGGTTATTGATGCAAAATAAAAAATATGGATACATATCACGTAACATCGACTGGCTTTACATTTTGTAATTATTTTTACCCTCATGAGATGCAACGGTGAAAATTTAATAGTTTGATACCATGCAAAGACATGAAAACGAGAAAGAGAGAGAGAGAGAGAGAGAGAGAGAGAGAGAGAGAGAGAGAGAGAGAGAGAATATGTACAAAAGATAAACTTACATAAACGCTTCGGTATCGTTTGTCACGTTGGCACATCTGATATTTTTGCAAACTGCCTCGGACAGAAAGTCGATAAATGTCAGGCATTATTTTCAGAAATGCAGTAAGCTATTGTGCCACAGCGAAGACGATGTAAGTTTTGCATTTTTATTACCCCGCCGCTTCGCTCATATGTATGGCACAAAGTATATGCGTATGCGATGTGCGAAGTAATAACCACACGAAGCATGGGTACACAAATAATATAGACATATGGGTCACGAATAAGGGCGAAGAGGAGGAAGAAAATTTTTCGCAAGGAAAATAAAATCTCCGCTTATGCCGATTATATTCTGCAACTTGTGCAAGTGTCTCCGGTCGACCGTATTTTTTTCTTTTTCTTTTTTTTTTTCCCCTTACTCATGGCTGTCCGAACATGGTTGTCCATCATAATGGTAATCCAATTTGACGGGAAGTCGATTCCCAGGATCGGACGAGCTGTCGCGGTTGTGGATGCAAATAAGCTAATGATATTATACAAGTTGTATCTGCGTTTCTAGAGGCAAGGTACTTCTCCGCACACAGGACCCGTGTGCCTGATCAGGAAAGCGTCCTGTGTACGCCCCGCGGACATAACACCGGCTCGGTAATTCATTTCCGAATGCATTACACCGACATGGCTTCAAAGCGCCTTCCATTAACAGGGGTTCTCGTACGCGAAACTGTAAATGATTTACTCCCTGTAACCTTAACGGATTGAGTTGTATTACTCGGCATGTCGTGTATTCGCCGCGAGCGTGAAAGAAAGACGTGCAAACAACGGGACGTGGACCGACTGCCCGCAGGGCGGGAGCATATGCATCGCCATCGACGTACATCTATACGTCACACACACACACACACACACACACACACACACACACACACACACACACACACACACACACACACACACACACACACACACACACACACACACACACACACAAAACACACACACAAACACACACACACACACACCTGTATATATCACACACATATCTGTATATACTCTGGGGTGTGCCGTGCTATTGGACGCGTCATTTCATAAAGTTCGTTTTGTTTTTTTTTTTTTTCGCGTTAAAGCGCACACGCCGGTCCATCGATAAAAATTACAGTATCCGCCACCGCTGTGCGTTTGCGATTGCACTTTGCCGAGGTCGCGTAGCGTGACAATATGGGAATTTAATACCGCAATGTGCCGGGGAAAGGTGGCCGGAGGGGTTGAAATAACGCCGTAATAACTGCCTTCGGCGGCAAACAGAGAACGGAAGGGAATGGGAGAAAGAGAAAGATGGAAGTTGACTCGCCTCTCGCATCCTCGCCGGGTACACCCTATCGACCCTACGAGGCCGAGAAGCGTTGTATCGTGCCGGCACGAGCAAACGGAATTTCGTTAATTTCCCCCCTGCCCCCTGTCCCCTGCCGCGCCACGTAGGTGCTCGGCAACGGCGCATCGTAATTTCCCGCGCCCGCGCGTTTCTCAAGTAAATTGCCCGTATTATAATGTCGAGTGGACTGCTTAATTATCGTTAGCCCCGGACAGCGTAACTTTCTTGCCGCGAAACGTTCGCGATGATAATTCCGCTGGATTGTATATATGAAAATAAAGCGCGCATTCACATTGCGTGCGTCGTTTTACACAATTGATTATGTAATTTTCATTATCTATATCACTCTGTATATCGAATTGAAAATCAAGTAAAATCTATCTGTATAATAAACTTTTTAAAGACAATTAGTCACATTAGCCAATTTTCGAAAAAAATGTTCTACTTGTATTAATAAATGTGAAAAGTAGAAGAAATCTGTCTTCGTCTTTATGAATGCATTATTTAAGTGATTTTAAGTAAAAAAAAAATGATAAGGATAGTTTAATTCGGAATGTTATTATAAAATTATAACTTTTTAAAAAGATTTGTATTTAATATTAATAAAATAATTGTACTATTATTGTTACTTTTTGTAAGCAAAATTGTAGGGTTTAATTTTCACCCTCGAAATTGGCAGTTGTTGTGCGTGTACACTTAATTATAGCATGCGTGAAAGATCGAGAGACTCATTAGCACTCGAAAAATCGAAAAGAACAATCATCCAAAAAACTCCAAAATTTCTTAAATAAAAAAACTTGTATACTCTGGAATACAAAGAATATTTTCGGTAATCTTTCATCTGTCAGCCTATATTTTTAAAATATATAGATTGATCCATTTTTAAATCAATCTATGTATATACATATATATATATATATATATAGATATAGATTTCCCTTCTTTTTCTTCGTATGAAGAAAAGTTAATGTAGACTTTATATTTGTAATATCATTATATTGTAACGTCCACTAGTGCTTATTATTAAAATTTGACATTTCAGTCTCTATTACTCGACTATATTACTCGATTATCATATTTCTTTCCCAGAGCATTCGCGCAATTCTTCAAAACTGACGACGGATTTTTAAGATATTCCAAAAAGGAAAGAACCGAGACACCTCAGCGTCATTCTGCCGGATCAGGGACAGCAACTTGGTCGCCGTAGGTTGTGAAATTGCGCGAGGAGAGAAAATATCGAGGTGGCTGTATTCTCTCGACCGCCAAGGTTCTTCCTCGCGAGGGATCTTAAATCGGGCGGCAGGTGCACGTGATAGCGGCAGAAATTTAATCAGGTGTATCCCGCTATTACATAATGGCCACGAGCGTGCAATAAAGAATTTACACTTCTAATTGACAGCTTCGTCGCGCGAGTATTGCGCGATCACTAATATCGTATTATTATATAGGCTCGAGACATATTAGTTGAAATATTGAGAAATTTATATTTATATGAAATATCCTTTTTCCTATGGAAATATTTTCCGTACTCCTTCTGCAGTATGTAAATAAATTTTATCGCGTTTTCCCTCTCAGCCGCGGATGCTTTTCGTATTCTTGAGTCGCAATTAATCAATTTCATCACCGATAAAATGTCTTTTATCCGTTAGTTAATTAAAAATATTTTGACGTTTTTTTCATTTGTCTACATTCTATTTTACAAATATTAGATTAAATTATAAATTATATTTTCAAATGTATAATTGCGATCTTCAAGTAAACATATATCAATGAAGGATGTTGTAATATCAAGAAAAGAATGATTCACCGGTGAAAAATTATTAACGACGAAATTTCAGACGAAAGAAAGATGTGTATGATCACGGCAGAATTTTAATCAGCGTACCATAACTTCCTCCTCAATTCTTGAAGATTCCGCACGAAATGTTCGCGCGAGAGTCGGCACTCCTCTCACGGTCGTTAAGATGCAAATCGTCGAACACCGTGCGAATTCCCGGTATCGAAAATTTTAATATTACAACATTCGTGCGCGTGAGTAGTCGGCCGTTCGCACGAACACATCGAGACAGTTAAAGGAGCTGCGGAAAATGCTGCCGAGAGAGAAACCGGGGGATACTGAGAGAAGCGAGATTGCGGTACTTATGGAAATTAAAATCACTCCCCGACAAATATTCGCGAGGAACAACTTACGAAACTTCGAAGTTTAATCTTGAATTTGATTAAGTCGGGCCCGTAGCCCCTCCCCCCCTCCCTCCGCCGTCGCGAAAGTCGCATTCACCTTCCCCCCCCCCCCTCTCCGGCTCTCACCATATCTTTGCGAATTAACTGACCGTGTTCGGGATTGTTCGGTAATAAGATGAAGGCGCTTCTCGTTTGTTCAGACCTTAACGGTTGACCGATATGAAATTAATTAATTTTCGGTGTAGAGAAGGCTGGTAAATTTGCAGGGCGCGTACAATCTACTAGGCATATTCCATGTCTCTGCAATTGAATAATAAAGAAAAAAAATTTTCAAAACATATTTTTCAAAAATATATTCTTCTCTAAGCAATTTTTTATAAAAACAAATTTAAAACAACATTACGTTATCACATAGGTATAATGATGAATTTCTGCACATTGATTCAATTTCATTTATTTTGATTTTTCATTACTCTTTCCGATGAGAAATATTACTAACATAATGTAAAATAAAAAACTAATAGAAACAGTATAAATTATAAGTTTCAAATTTTGCTTAATTACGATAATTCAATGTCATAACTCGTCGAGTTCTTAAATAACGTATATTTACACGAGTTTTACAAATCGATATTTTTTTATATGAAGTGCGTAATTTCAATAGATTAAATTATTCAAAACATGTGTTATAATCGTTGATATGAGTGATATTAAAATATCAGTTATCGCACTCGTACAAAAGCGCATTAAAATATTAATGTACGCTTTGTGCTTTATCTCAAAATTAAAGTTACACGTATGTGCATTTTACGTATCGCAAAAATTGCATTAATGATTTATTGCAAACGATGTGTTTTGAAAAAGGGAGAATGTAGTAGGAGAATTTTGTACAAAAGCTACTAAACGTATCAAAACTAACAAATAACTCGCATAGCGTTCTTTATAGAAAATATGAAATGACATTCTATGCCGTTGGATTAATTGTGTGCATAGTTCAAATTGTAATATGTTATCATGTAACAACTGCTACGCTTAAAATTTAATTATTCATCAGATCCTCACATAACACGCAACTGAACTTCTCCCCCTTCCTGGGAGAAATATATTCTCATGTTAATTTCTTAATAATAATTAAAAAGAGAAGATTAATAATCATAAATAAGAAAGAGAGATGATATCGATAAGATGTGATGCTGATGTAAACAACTTTATCGTGATTAAGACTCTTTAAACATTAACCGTTTATGGCCCTACATGGGTATTTCAAGTTCGGATGGTTTTTATTCATAGAAATTTCTCAGCACGTAGAAAGTAGTTCCGATTTTATACTACATTTTAGTTCCTTGCACAATAAAGTACAAGTATTTGTTCTAGAAACTTGAGAGTATATATCTGTGAATTTTTACAGATCTTTCGAACCACTTTGAAGACACGAAAAAACCCGCAAACTCAAAAGATGTGTCCTGTGGTGAAGGATCCATGTAAGGTCACATGTGGTGTCGTTTTTCACATAAGCCGTCTAAGGGAAGCTTAAAAGCGATCGTTTAAGAATAATACAAATTTGTCGATTCATTACAGTATTGTTTCACCCGGGAAAGTTGTTCGTGCGAAATCCGCCGAAACAGCGTTGCTAAGCTAGGAAATATCCGGAATACGCGACAGGTCGGTGCAGCCGGCGCCGTGACTAAGCGAAATTATCTGAAATTTCAGCGCAATCGGAAGCACTGGTTGGCTGGCGACACACATACAGGAATAGGACGAGCGAGAAACGTACGGGACGGGGAGAGGTGAAACAGGGATAATTTCGATTCTCGCACGGCAAAACATCGCGGTTGACCCTTTGCGTAATTGGCGTCACATCGATGTTTATAGCGACACACTGGCTCCCGTGTGCATCCATGGTGCAAATGATCATGGATGCATGCACATAAATATAAAATCCTACCAAGAGAGCAATTGCAATATCCTCTTTCGATTAGTATTTAATAATTTTCGTATTTTATTTTAGTTTTTTTTTTTTTTTTTTTTTTTTTAAGGAATATTATAATAGAGAAAATAAATAAGTTGCTCCACGAGTATGAAATTTTACAATGATATTATCCTAATTATAATTTCAATTAATTTGCTTGATAAATTTGAAAAAAAAAAATAATGTAAAGTAATGAATTTTCCATCCATTTGTCGCTAAAAATATCAGCCTTGAATTTACAAATTGAGGGAAGCGTTTGTGATTCCCGGATGTTATATACTCGCAAATGCATCCTTTGTTTCCGCGAAACCCATATGGATGCGTGCGGCGCCGTGTTTACCCCAATGCGTGAGAGAGAGAGAGAGAGAGAGAGAGAGAGAGAGAGAGAGAGAGAGAGAGAGAGAGAGAGAGAGAGACGAGCATGGTCTCGTGTCGATCCGCATAAGATACCGCGAGAGTTACGCGAGCCGCAAAACGCAAGACCTCCGGGCACATTTACGGCAAACGTACCGAGACGGGTTGTACCCGTAGTCGCCCGCAAGGGAAATGACCCGGAGGAGCTGAAAGTTGGCGCGTTAGAGTGTCGCTTGTGTACTTCGTTCCTCGCGTTCCCCGCCGTAGAAAGTGTATTTTTTTTACGCGCTAGAGCGAGCAAGCGTGAGGAAGTTTGCCGGATAATTTACTCGCGGCGAACGTACACATCCCTAGCGCGAGATGCTCGCGAATCAATGGGGGCCTTGCCGATGAACACCGTGAACACCACGTGTTACACCTCGTGGAAAATGTAAAACTAACAGATAGCTTGAGACTTGCAACGCCGAAATAAAATAAATTTGATACAATTTCGTAGGATTTATAAAAATAAACGTAGCTTAATGTATACCGAAGAATTTGAGAATTTGCTCAAATTAAAACTATGTGCGATTATAATTAAATTCAACGTTGCTTAAGTGATGAAGACAAAAATTTTTTTGTAAAAAGTAATGTTTAAAAAAAAAAAAAAAAAATGTTAACGTGTTCTCAATCGAAATATAATCTCGTTGTTAAATAGATTTTCGAACAATGCATTTAAAATTATCCTTCAAGATAAATGTTGAAAAAAATTGAAATAAAACTGTAAGACAAAAAATTTGGGAGCTATAAGACGTAGAATCACGTAGAATCGTATCGTAAAGATACACGCGTGCGCAAAGGTGCACGCATCTGCCTAGCAACACGTGTGCACCTGCACGAGGAGCATCACACGGCAAGCGCGACGCATCTGTTCGTTCGTTGGTAATGCGCATCTCCACGAGGCGCACCAGCATGTAAATGAGGACGCGGCGAAGGGGAGGATGCGAAGGGGGGTTGACGATAGCGGACGGAGGAAAGAGGAGAAACCGCATCGGAAGAGGAGAGGCGAGAGAACGAGAGAGTACGGGCGAGGGGAACGGTCGGGGGAGGGGAGGGTGGGGGGGGGGGGCAAAGGGCGCGGAAGCGAGACAGAGGGCGCATTCAAACACTGATAAGAGACTCAATTATCGAACTATCACAGGGCAGTCGGTTCCGTTTGCATTTCCAATTATTTGCTGGGAAACGGTCTGCCAATACCGTACCGAGTACTCTCGATAACGTGGACCTCTCTCCGCATCTCGGACACCACCGTACGCACACCATTTTCCACCCGATACTCCACCCTCTGTATCTACCTTTCGCTCTCGAACCCAGTCACATTGAACCCGGTCTGTCCTAACTAATCCTGAGATCATGATTTACTATCTCTCTCTCTCTCTCTTTCTCTCTCTCTCTCTCTCTCTCTCTCTCTCTCTCTCTCTCTCTCTCTCTCTCCCTCCCTCCCTCCCTCCCTCCCTCTCTCTCTCTCTCTCTCTCTCTCTCTCTCTCTCTCTCTCTCTCTCTCTCTCTCTCTCTCTCTCTCTCTCAGAGTTTACTGGAAAAACGTAAATCCGAATATTATCCCCCTTTTAAAAACGAAATATCTAAAGTAACTCTCCATTCTCAATCATTTACCTACATAGTTAAGCAAAAATATACATAGCGTAACGAAACAAAAGTTAAAAAATATTTAAGGATGTAATTATGATGTAATATTTTTATAATCGAGAACAACTTCAAGAGAGAAAAGATCATAGAATTAGTATTGTTCAAATGTATGAAATGTGCAAAAAAATTAAAACTTGTATAATTACAACCTTCTTTATGTCAGGACAAAGAATGCGAAGAACCGAAAACTTTTCCGCGTAGACTCTATGGAAAGTCAAAGAACACAATTTCGCGAGCTTTCTTTCTCGCCGGGACGTGACCTGAGAGCCAGTTATTAGATATGCAATGTGCACTATCGACAAGAGTAATATTCCGAAAGCAGGGATTGCTTCGAGCCATTACATAATCTCCGAGGAAATCATTGCGGATCCCGTTCTGCGTGCACTACGATGTCAATGGGACTGACACGCCGTAGATTACAGACTACTTGATTGCGAACTGAAATCCGTTAATCCGAAGATAAGGGAGGGTATCTAGCGCGATCATTATATCAGTCGTGCGCTTTGAAGCATTAGCAAACGCGGAATCGAATACGCCTCTGCAAGGAGCAAAGCGCCAATTAAAACATTCGCGAAACTCCTCGCTCCGGCTCCGATTCGCCGGTGGAGAAGCCCTTTGAGCCGTTTTCCACGGCTAAAGCTCAAGGCAAAACACTAATATTAAATGTTATTTACACTGCGCACAATGGCTCTCGTGGCATGGGGAATCGGGGCTGTTAGGGGTGGAAGTAGCTAACGGAAAGGCGTAGCCGTTGCCTCGGATTCGCGCTCCGCGCTCGGAACAGAGCGAATATTGTGCGATGTAAATTAACGACGCAAGGCGAGGTGTTAATTTATTAAATTTATTTCGCCCGCTCCCCTGCCCTCCCCCTCGCTCTCCACTTTCACGCGTTAACTTTCGCTTCGTAATCGCGTAAGAATGCGAGTTGTATAACAATCGAGGGAACTTGATCGAACACGATCGGTGAGCGTAAACGTAGGCTTTAAATAGTGTAAGGAGAATATTCAAGATATAATGAAATAATAAAAGAAATAAAGTGTACGTATACGTCATAGTCGGAATAACATGAGAAATAATTAGTAAATACATTCGCATTGGGTAATACAGGGTGAGAATCGACAATCTCACAGGTGATTCTTTTACCCTTGACATTTCTCTGTAATCCGCAATTCGCCTACCAGCGAGAGCGTTCTTTCTTCACTCCAATTCTCGCTCTCACACGAGTATCATTAATTTAAATGGCCGTCAGAAACGGTTCGCAAAGAGAAGAGAACTGCGCGAAGCACAGGACGAGCTCGGAGAAATCAATCGCCGGGGATCAGGAAAATAAATCCTGGATCTCTAGAAAACGATCTTATAACTTTTTTCACGTCGCCGAGCTTCCACGATTGTTTTCCATTCTTATTCAAAAAAACGAAAATTAAAAATCAGAAGGGTGGACCGCCTCGCAAACAGCGCAACGCGCGATTAAAGGAAGAAAGAAAAAAAAAGAAAAAAAAAAAGATAAACTCTCGATAAAACGTATTGTTACGACGCGAATTCTTCGGTCTGCGATTAAGATCGTTACAAACCGATCAGCCGATCGTAACGGATAAAGGCAAAAACGTGCTTACAAAGATAGAGCGACAGCGATTACGTCAGCAATGAGGTCGTGAAACGCCATGGTGCATGGAGAGGTCGATGAAGAAGGACAGTAGAAAGGGGCAAATCCCAGGAGCATACGATGATCGATTGAAACGTTAACGAAATAAAGCAGCGCATCAGTCGCGAGATCTTCCCCCCAGCTCCCCCTCTCCATTTTCAACCTTCTCCGAGGGGATGATTAAAATTCGAAGAGGGGAAGTGGGGAGGGCGGGGGTGCGTACGACGTGGACACCGATGGACGAGGCCCCGGATGAGAAGTCAGCAAGACCAGTCGCACCCCTCTACCTGAAAGCGGACCATTAATCATGCGATTTGACACGGAATGACATCAAACGCTGATTTACAATAGGGAGGAAAGCTCCAGGATTTCTCGCCGGAAACTAGTGAGAAATTGTCCCGATATTTTTCGCAGCAGATATGATTGTTTCCGCGTTGAATATCATATATTATACAATTTATAAAATTAAATTGGTACATAGGGAGAATTGACAAATAATACTGACAATAGAAAAATTTAAAAAAGATTTGCGAAAAGTAACGTTATCTCAAAAATGATGATTTGTTACATCTAGTAATATTAACACACTTAATCACAATATATCTAATATTTCATTTCCTAATAAAAATAATGTGCATACAAAAATAATGCTTTTAGTATTTATTTTAACAATAATCTGTAATAATGATTATAGAGACCCCCCCCCTGAAGTTTGTCCGTTTTATAAAAAAAATTTGTGCATATGTGGATGCTTTTCCATTAGACTTTGCTTGTCATTTTAGAGAGAGAGAGAGAGAGAGAGAGAGAGAGAGAGAGAGAGAGAGAGAGAGAGAAAAGGATCCTTTTAATATTTCTAATTTTTCAAAATCTGTATCGAACAGTATATGACACGGAGTCGTTGATATAAATTATTTATTAACGATCGTGTAAAAATGAATAATACAATTAATCGGTTTGAAACGGCGTAATTATAAATGGTAAAGGAGGCACCGAAAGCTCTGATAAGCTTGATAAAAGTTTTGTCAAACGATTCGTTCTATTCTTACCCATGAACCGTCAGCCTGCATTATAGCATGTATATATGACTCTGTGGTGACTCGAATCGTCTATAAGATATTCATGAGTCACCGTCTCGCATTTACGTTGATCGCGATTTTTTCGCAGACTATGAGTAATAGCGGGCGCCATAGATGTTATTTAATGCAAACACTCCCCTAGAAAGAGAAAGAGAAAGTCAGGCGTATAATGAAGATATTCCAAGAATAATGGGTAAAAAAATAATAAAACTCACGTTACCAGCTACTTGAAAAAGAGAGAGAGAGACATGTCGCAAATGAAATATGACATTTTGAATCGATAATCTAACAAAAATTTTTCCAATTAACGTTTAATATTTATGACTTTGTAACGCTTAGTCAGTATTATTATATAATTATGCACCTCTCTACGCGCACTTTTTCTTCAAAACTTGTTCCTGACTGTGGTTTTACCCATGACATTTAATCATCATCAGTAATGTACATCTAGTATGCATCCTATAGATAAATAGTTCTTATTTCTGGACTTTCTCAACAACTTCTTAGTTCATTCAAGGAGCCTGTTTCTTATTATTCTTAACATATTATGTAATTTATATCTGTTTCCATAGGTCACGAGAAGGATCGGCAACTATTTATATACAGCTCTTTAGATACAGATCTGAAAACAATTTTGTTGGGCCTTCAAAATTATTATATACGATGTTCAAATTGATTGTTAGAAGATCAAACATTTTTGCAGTGTTATCATCATATTTAAGTGTCGTACAAAATAATTTTGATGGGCCAAAACAAAATTATTTTCAGATCTGTACCTGGTCAAATTTTTAGATTTGCCGGCAAAAGTGTTCTTTCCGCGTGTATCATATATCAAAATCAGATATATCTCGTTTAGAATTAAATCGGAAACAAAGTCGAACACGACTTTCGGCATAAATCGAAAAATCTTTCTCAATGTGCCGCGTTAGTGTCGGTTTACAATAGGTGATTTAAGCTTTAAGAAGTATGAAATTGACCAATTATAATCGAATATGAAAAGAATACTCGACTATGATTAGTCAATTTCTTATGGCTTAAAGATTAAATACTTATTGTGGACCGACACTTAGGCACACATCGTGAAGTCTGGAATTTTAAATTTACACGCTCGCCCGTCCAATGATCCCGCCCGAAACCCATGCTCGACTTTTATAGGTTTCGAACGAAGGTCGAGAGAACGGAGCGTGATATAAAAGTCGGTCGAGCGTAGTCGTGCTTTCTTCCTCGCTTTTCTCTAAGGCCAGCAGCGTAAACGCGGACGATATTAACTTTCTTTTCGCAGCACGTCGATTCCTATGTTGATAAGACGCGAAGGAACGGAAAAACACGCTCACCCCGCCAGGAATCTCGCCTGCATCCTGCATCTATAAAGAAAAAGGGGAGCGGCAAAAATTTGCAAAGAAAAATGTGATAACTTTTGGCGCACGACGGTTGAGATTTAAAGCGATCATTTGCGAAACGGCCGCAAAGACGCTTGCACAGCCAAGAACTTCTCACGGAAAATTTATCTGCGTCACACTGAAAATTTAAGTATCGATGGTACTGGCTTCACCTTAATTGATATCCATGCTTCAAGAGAATTGGAAGGAATTAAATTCCGCATTTGTAAATCGGAAATTCAGGTAGCAATAAATTCGATAAGAGGAATCAATTAAATACGAAACGAATGCTCTTGTCTGTAAAAAAAGAAACGAACGATTTAAAGAAAACTAAGATAACTTTCAAATTTTTAATTATTTGGGTATTATTGTAATTCTCTGGGGATTTAATCACACTAGAAAATCGGTTAGTTTACTCTTTTATTTTATACTTTAGTCGTCATCGGTTTTAAATTGGACATGGCTAATTACGCAGCTGTTCTTTCACGAAATCACATTAATAACTGAGAAATAACAAAAGTCGAAGAGAAAATAAAAGAGTCGCCCGACGTAGGATCGTATTCCACGGTCTTTGTCAATTACACGATAATTAACTTTGTTCCCCGCAAATTCCAGAGATATCGATTTCGATTCGCTTATTTTCTCATCAATGGGGAAAGTCCCGCGGAAGCATCTGTTGTGACATAGTATATAGTATTAACTTGTGGACCGAAGAAACACAAAGGGACCGGATAGTAATAAAATGGCGTCTAATCTCAGTTAAGAGGAGTAAATAATCAAGCCGAGTGAATGACTACCAATTTAATCAAGCGCTACCCAAGACTACGAATCCGGGATTGTTCATTTAATTTAAGTAGTAACTTTCAACTTCCGCGCTTGCTAATTCGATAAAAAGGTATTAGCATCAATTTGTACTCCAGAAAATAAGCCAAATAAATATCGAAAAGATTCTTCCTTCACTCTTAATTGTCTTTTTCAATTGACAATCTATCCACATTTATTAAGGAAAAAATACCGTTATATATTACAATCAAATATAATAATTATTCTCCCTTCTTTTACCAAAAATAACTGCTGCTTTCAAATAATTTAAGCTGCGTAAAAAAAAAAAAGTCCGAGTGCGCGTCATGCGGATAAAGCGAGACGTAATTTTATATTTTACATTTTACATTTATATTTTATATTCAACGCCACGCAACTTGATATCAAGCGTGGATTTAATGTAATTTTAATTTGCTCTTACGTTCCGTTGTGCAAAGATTCCAGGCTAAGCAACAGGAGAAAAGTATATACGGGGTGGTATCGTGTATTATTATTTCACTCACGTTCACACAGATTCCTTGATATTCAGATTGGAATCACGCTAATTCATACCGCGTTACAGAATCGCCTTGCATGCGGCAACTACGCGGACGGAAAGATCCTTCGATATTCAAGACCTCACGTCAAATTTGCATTTAGATAAAATACAACGTCAATATTGGCGGGGTTGCGATCGGATACTCTTCACACGAAAATCTAACGTAATAAACAGCGCGCTCGTCTTGCCAAATAATTCAATGAGACGGTGTATGGCCAATATGCATTCGTTAAATATTTTTCAGGTAGGTATTTTTTAACAGATTGACAGTCCCCAAAAATATATACAAAAATATATATTATAAATAACATTAGTTTATTCCGATCACTAGTCACGAATGTATTGTTTATCCTCTATAAAATGCATGTTTTAAAAACTTTATATCTTATTTTTTAACCGTGCAGAGTTTTACCAACGCAGCTAAAATCTACTATGCCTTCTAAAAATTTCAAGATATCTCAAGTTAATCTCTTCTATAAAAAAACAATCTTCAAATATCACAAAAAACATTTTTTTCATATTAAATATCTATTATTTTAAAAACCTGACGTGCTAGAAAAATTTGGTTTGCGTTTTCAACAATCAAAAATCGTCAAAAAAAAGAGCGTCTTGTCTGGTTCAAGATAATAAAAAAAAAAAGTATTTCTTTGTAAACTAAAATAATTATTTCAATGCAGGATACACTAGCGCATTTAATTTTAAAACGTATTTCTTAGTTTTGTTATACGTATATAACGTATTCTCTTAAATATGAAAACCTGTAAACAACCTTTAATCTGCAACCTATGAATGCGATGTCCCATATAGAACAACGTAAAAAGATTAAAGTACGGATAAGTGCGTAATTGCGGAGCTCAAGTTAGCTCATGCACGAAGATGGAATCGAGGTTATCGCAGCGCCAAAATGGCGGGACGGCTCGAGATCGAAAACAATCGAGGTTCGTTACTAGAGCGGTAACTCGATAGCCGCCGCTTAATGAGCGTTTTCAGCAAAATCCTAAAGAGGTATTTGCACAAAGCTCCACTGTTAATCGGAACTTAATTAAGTGAGGATTGAGCGGCAGAGAGGAGATGGATGGAAAATAAACGAGATAAATAGCCGTCGGGAAAAGATCCGGAACTATTCTCATTCGCATGTACGCACTTTTCAAATGATTTATCTCCGCCATTTATATTTCGAAGCAATCCAGAGTTGAAAGCCACTCGACGATCTCGTATAGATATATAAATTCTAAGAGACAATATTACGAGACGATTCCGTAATTGCAATTTTAATTTTATTTATATTTCTTCAAGCTAAAAAAATCTATAATTTCAAAGAAAAACTATAGATATTAGTAATAATTTACTGCTCATTCTTTTACTTATTTATCTAACATATTCTCTCTGCGTGGTTTTATGGTGTTCAAGTATTTCAAATCATGTCATGACATCATATGTCCATATATAACTTGTTAATTGTTATGCCCCCCAATTATTAATTAATCATTTTTCAAAAGCACAGAATAAATATATTTAAAGCATGGATAAATATAAAAAAAAATCTTACTACCTTACATCGAAAGTTTTATACACGTCTAATGAGAAGATCAAAAGCAAATTAAAAACTTTATAAAAAATTGTGTGAAAATTTATTGCAATTTAATATTAAGAGATGATTTTATTTTTTCCTGCACAACAACTTTGCATTTTATTTTTTAAAAGAGCGTGCGAAGAAAAACGAGACCGGTCACGATTCGAATTATCTCGTTTCATCGCCAGCAACGAACCTCGTTTCGTCCCTACAAGTCTCGGACCCTTAAAACGAACCTTCCCAAATTAGGCGGCGAATTCTCACCCAGCCGGCACCGCCTACTGGGTTCTTTCTCTGCTCTGCTCGTGAAGCGAAGTCAATGGCCCGTTATCTCGGACAAAAATCAAGAATCAGTCGTTCAGATGCACCTACGCTTCCCACGATTCTCGATCATATGCTTTATAACCGACGACTAACGGTAATCTGATTTCGCTTTACCTCGAAATAATTATTACATAGATAACACCGAGCAAAAATGATTTAACTTTGACAAACATTTCCTACAATAATATTAATAAACGTAAAATTTTAAGGGAGCGCACTTTTAAAAATTCTTTATAAATATCAATTTACTCTTGTAACTTTTCGTTGTAAGTCACAAAAGATCGTCGTAAAAAAAAATATATATATATATATATATTCTGTATAATTTTTTTGTAAGAATACGGTTAAAAGAATGATAAAATTTGGCGTATTATAAATCGTGGTGATGTTGCAAAAATAAAATCTCCAAAGAAAATTATTCTCCTTCGGTTAAATCTCCGCATTAAATCAGAATCATCTTCATTTATTTCTGCTCGATTTCGCCGTGATCGAACGTTTCGCGAGTGTTAACGATGCTTCGCGCGTATGATTTCAGAAGCGAATTTAGAAGACGTTATTTTCCCCGGATCATCTCCAAAATTGCTCATCTTCTCTCACGCTCTCACGCGGGTAGGAGTTTTCACGGCGCGGGAGCGGAGAGGGGACGGGAGGGGAGGGGAGGGGAGGGGGAGGACGAAAGATTGAAAGTCGGAGCGCGACGCGCGATTCTGTTGTATCGCCAGGTGACTCGGCAGTCCCAGCACGCTCTTTCGCGCTCGTTCGAGAAATCATGCGAACGGACATGCGAAACCGGGAGGCGGGAACCCGGAGGAAGAAACGCGCTTATCATGTCCCAACGGCGGGAATACGAGAAAAATAAAATCCGCGCGGACGTGAAGCCTAACCGTACATGACTGACGGTGCGCGCGAGCTATAAAACCGGCATTGACATTTACGTCCGACTCGAAAGTACGCATATAACCAGATAGAACGTAAAGCGCTGTGATATACGATCGGTATATACCGAGGCTGAGGCATTTCTGACTATGCGCAATCATGGACTGCCAGCATCGTCGTCTTTATCCGTAACAACAAGCAAACCGAAATTTCTTTTCAAATATTAATATTGCTATTTGTACCTTATTTGTCATTTCATGTATATAATTTAAATTTAACGTGTAATTTTTATTTATCCTTTTCATATATATATATATATATATATCATATATATATATATATATATATGATATATATATATATATGATATATATATATATATTTCTAGTTTACACCATGTTATTGATGAAATTTTTACTTATTGTTACCATTTAATTTTGTTACATCACCTTTAAATTCTATTCGAGTTAAATATCTTAAAATATCGAAATAAAAACGTATTCTCCACTTAATCATTAAGCTTAAATAGTTGCACAAAGAGAACGTGGCTGGTATATCATTCTCTCAGTACGGCGATGCTGCGCGGTTGCTGCTGACCAAGAGCAAAGTGTCGGGTTCCGCGATGCCGCGGAATTCGAGCGGGGCGCCATGGTGTCGCCACATTGCGTTTTTTATCGTGACTCTCCGATGGCGTCTGCGGCGACCGGATAGTCCAGGTAGGGAGGGAAGGAGAGAGAGAGAGAGAGAGAAAGAGAGAGAGAGAGAGAGAGAGAGAGAGAGAGAAAGAGAGAGAGAGAGAGAGAGAGAGAATAATAATCGTGTCGCGCGTGCACGCGCGACACACGGGCGACGTTGTGTGGCGTGATTTGTGAGCGGGTAAAGCGTTACGCCGCGATTCCCGTCATTCCGTGATGCATTGCTGCGGCACGCGTCTGATGACACGGCTACGCGCTGCGGTACGAGAGAAGAGAGGGGGGGGGAGGGAAAGGGGGAGCAAGGGTTAGAGGCTCGCAAGGGTAAAAGCGCTCGCCCTGTGCGCACACGTGCGCGACCGCGAACGCACAACCCTAGGGATCCATCAGGTAAAATCATTCTCTGTCATTCGGGGTGACAATAAGTTTAGGTTTGTGATCAGAGCAACCGGTACCAAAGGCAGTGGCGATCGAGCTGGCTTCGCGCGTAACGCTTCATCCGCCGTCATCTCGCTTCGCGAGATCAGATATCCCGTCCAATTTGCAAATGCACGATGAAACACTACAAATGAATACTACAAATTCCAATTTTTGCTTCTCGCTAATTTCGATTCAATACTGCTCGCGTAAAATCGATACTTTTGCTGCCACTGAATGAAACGTTCGCGCTGTACATTATAGAGCGTGAGACTAAATTCAGTCCTTTATGTTACGGAAACGACGTTTTTTCACAGATTTTATCGTCTATCATTACAATTATCACGACTTAATACACAGTTTTATTTATTTTTATATTTTATAATTGTATCGTGTGAAATCCGATTGGAACAGGCGCAATACTATGGACGATGACTGGGAAATGTCTGGCATTACGCGAGTTCCATTTCATAGCGCTATTTATAAATTTATTAATCGCAAGTTATATCATTGTAGCTTGTGAAAGTTCATGAATAATACGCTGATAAACAGCGTTACAAAACAACAACTTGTAATCGTCGTCGTACATCATGCGCCTCAATCATGCGATCTAATCCGCTCGTTACGGGAGCGGAATCCGTTTCCGCGAATGCAACTTATTAGGTGCCATCGACTTAACCTGTATTTATAAACACTGTCATTACGGTATATTTCATTAGCGGATAATTTATAACATTGAG
Source organism: Pogonomyrmex barbatus (assembly GCF_055798465.1). NCBI lineage: Eukaryota > Metazoa > Arthropoda > Insecta > Hymenoptera > Formicidae > Pogonomyrmex > Pogonomyrmex barbatus. Next base: position 1,598,487 of record NW_028297118.1, on the reverse strand, counting down.
AGAAGTTAGCGGGTAAGTCCGCGGGATTGCGAGAGACGACCGTTGTACAGGCTCGTAAAAAAAATTTCAACAATTTCTCCTTAGGAACGATCGGTATGGAATCGTTGCCACGTTCGTTCACGTCAAGAGAAATTCACGCTTGCACTGCCACGTATTAGGACCACCGGTCCCACCGGTGTGCATCTCGCCGTGGCCGGATTCGACGCACCTCCCCCCCCCCCCTCACCCCCGCCGTCCGTGTGTATACCCTCGCGACACGCCAACCTCGCGCACCTGTAATTTCGTGCAAATGCGAAAACCCAGTGCGCAATAGCGCGATAGCGTGATGGCGCGATAGCGCGACGGAAAATAACGCAACTGATTCAATTCGAAGCTGGTATGCACCGCGCGCTAAAGACGAGGACATTCGAGCGGAAAAGGGAATTCGCAATTCGCGAATAGATTCATGTTCATCCAGCGGTTAATTCTTGTGTCGGGTAGAGAGCCGGCAAGCATCGCCGGCAAGCATCAGACCGGACGCTTGCTTTCGGAGATCGAGTCAAATTCCGCCGGAATTGGAAACTGGACGAAATTATAGATTTCAATTTGGATGGACGTAAACGCAGTTTTTTAAAATATCATTATACGACTTTCGAAGCTTCTCTGTAAAAAATACTCTCTCTGTTGCCGTTCGTTAATCGTTAATTATCAGCAAGTCGGATAGCATAAACATAAAATTGGAATAATGTGAAATATTTAGTCAACAATATTTTCTTCTTCTTATTTTTCGTATGTAATTTGATTAAAGAAGATAATAACCGTTTAATCGCATCCTGCATATTTTTATGCTTCTTTTTAAATTTTTCCCTTATATCTATCGGATTATAGAACTTACGGAAATGCATCGTCACGATCTGTTGTGTAAAGCAATACCAACAGAATAATACCGATGTCAGCCGTTTGCTCTGGTAAAGAAGGTTTTTCGCGCGGGTGGATAAACAAGAAGCCGCTTATATTCCCAGTGCAGTATAAACCACAATACATGGTGTACATAGTGGACATTGCTCCAATCAAGATTCGTGATCGTCTATACCTTTCCAGCTTTAACGGCTCACGAGAGGAACACAGAGTTAGAGGTCGGACGACGTAATTACCCGCATTGGTCCAATGGCGGAACATTGCAAGAAAATATAATATTTAACCCCGCAGCGACGTACACAATGTCCCAAAAGTACTGGGTACGTATATATATATATCTTAACACCGGATTTTTAAAAATAAACTGAGTAGAATAATCGAATAGTTTAATTGCAAATTGAATTACAATTAAATAATTTTCTTTATTAAAATTCTAAATCGTAAATAAAAAAAATCTTGTTCTATTAATTTTAAGTCAGCGTCATCATAATATAACGTTTGTCATTTCAAACGTCTAATAACCGAGAAATTCAATGATGATTTATTTTAATTTTCTCAACTTAAATAAATTTACTAAACGTCCATGTAAGCCCTCGTTTAATTTCTAGAAAAGTCATTTCATAGAAATCAATGTTTCGAGACATCTTGCAACTTGGATGGATATCACAAACCGAGTCGAGATGTATTTACCTCCCCGTAATGCGTTTAGATCCTTTTTTTCTGGGCCCCACGTACCATTGCTTCCCCTTAATTCGCTCTCTTCCAGTATAATTTCCTCGCCGCGTTAGAGCTAATAACATAAAGTACTCGGTGCTTTTTCGTACAGACGCTGATGCATTTCCGGCCATCCGGTTAACAGCGGGTAAGATCTTGGAGATATTGCCGACTCGATTATACGCGCGAGATGTTTCACAGCGGACAAAATAATAGCCGCGCTATATTATAAGAACCGCCAAAGTATCTCGTTTCAAGTGCGTATTATTCAGTGAAAAATGTAGCGTGGAAAAAAAAAAGAATGTGTATACGGTGGAAGATAGCTGTGATGGATTCAGCACAGTCGACACGCCAGCCCTCCCATTTGAAAAGCAACCAAAGTAGCTTAATAATAGTTTTAATGTTCTTAATTTTTCTCTTTCTGCCATTCAAGATTGGAATTAGATATTTTTTAAATGTTACATTTTCTTATAGCAATATATTACGAGTGTATTAACATTAAAAGTTTCGTTGTTTTTAAGAATTTAGAACAAAATTTAGAACAAGATAAAAATACCAAATACAATTCGATTAAGATTTTTTTCACAATTTAATTTAAACGTCCTACAAAATAAACGTTTTCATGTCGTTTCCACGTTCTTCTAAAAAAATTCGCTATTTTATTACCGCAAAGTATTATATTTTAGTATTTAATACCGGACGTTGGCAAATATCTTCAAAGAAAACTGGAATAGCCAGAAATAATTAGCAATGCTATATATTGCCAGTAGAATTAATTTCAACGGAAGACGTAATGAAGGCCATAAAATGCAGCTGGTAGACGAAAATGCATATCACACACACACACACACACACACACACGCGCGCGCGCGCGCGCGCGCACACACACACACACACACACACACACACACACACACACACACACACCACATTTAGAAACGTATAAAAAGAACGACGGTGCGCAGGAAAAACTAATAAATCGGATATTTTATATACAATATATTCCTCCTATATAAAGAGGAATTAATTTATTACGCTTTATTTTTTTTTATAAATGAACAGATTGTTACGAGTTCATTCTCTATTGGTGCAAAACCCATATATTTATAATTGGGAACTCGAAAAATATCTACGTCCGTTGCATGTTACCTTAAAAATAAACGGATTGTTCAGATATTGCGCGATATATACGCTCCATGCTACCTACGCAAAATCGTTGTCCACGAAGCCTACATTCCGTATCGATTCGTGGACGGTGTCACGGAAAATGCCAGCATACCGATGCCCGAATGCAACGCGGGGGCGAAATGGAAGGATCTACGCAGATCGGCGTGTGGGATGTGCAAACTATGACGGAGAAATTACATGAAAGACAAATTACGAGAAGACATATCATTCAAACCAGTATTATTAGCTGTTCTTGATTGTCGCGCGAAAGAATAAAAAGCTTGAAATCAAGGTCAAATTAAAGAAAAATCAAATTAAATCAAAGTCAAAATTAAATAAAGATCTTCATCTATCAATTAAATATATTATTAAATATATCCATAATTCCGCAAATAACTCTCAAGAATCAAGAAAATGCCGAAACAAGGCTTCTTCAAAAGATAATTTATATTATTTTCGAGAATTAATTTTCGAAAAACTTGACTGTTGTTATCTGGAAAGCTGACACTCGTATGATGAAATTGTTTTTTTTTTCTTGTTTCAAAAATCATCAAAGCAATCAAATTAATTTACACGAATGTGTTGATGTGGATAGTTGTGTAGATATACAACGTATTATGTACAGAGGGCATGTTGATAAACAGACTGAACAAAATTGGATGATGGAAATTCGGGGTAAAGTGAGCGTTTATTAGTGCGATGTGACGCAAGTATAGTCGGATGCCCGTGGGACAGACGGCCTTAGCGCGATCGCGATATCGCTCGAAATCTCTATTTTCCATACTGTTTCATTCACGGCGCGTTCTAATTATCCCCCGGGCTGGACCAGACATGATTTAAACACCGGGTGCCACGGTCGCATACGCAAACGCACGCGCGACGCCCGGCGACGAGATAAGGTCGCGGCGCAAACGGCAAATTTCATGGGAAATTTGTGACATATATCACAATAGCGGGTGTAATTACCATCAGATATGACTGTTAACGCTTTATGAGCCAGCAAAAGAGGTCAACGCCGTTCATTGCAGATATTGGCCTCGCACACGCCTCGCACACGGCCGAGAGAGAGAGACGACCGGATGTAGAAGCGGCGGAAGCGAGAGCGGGCAGGCTCTCCCAGAGACGTATTGCGATTCGATGCCGTCGCCGATATTAATCGCGATAATAAAACGCGCCGATCGATGTGACAATCGGCGCGATTACGCAATATCCCGGGATGACCGTTGTACACAATTATCAAGAGATTCCCGAGAGCGATAGTCGTGGAAATTGTACGATTACTTTCGACCACTCGCGTTTTCGGTCGCGAAATATTCTCGTTCTCGAATATTCCTCGAGCGCCTAATATCGCGTATTACCGACTCGAAAAATGTAAAATTCGTAAGTATGATATACATCTTCCAGACGAAACAGATGATCGCGTCAAATTTTCGTCTCACGTTTGGTCGATTTATCGCACGTTCCGGAAGGCGGAAACGGATAATGCAAAGATCGAGCCAGCCCGGACTTACGTCCGCCGGAACTATTTGAAAACTACTTTGAACTGTCGGCTCAACTGAAAGTATGTGGCGGCGGGATTGTGCCCGGGGAACCAGTACATTATTCATGGGGTAAGCATTACGAATCTCCGCCGGAGAATAATGCAAGGACGTCCAGTGGGGGAGTGAGCGGTGTTATAAGATTAACGGAAAACTTATTGCGCTCAGCAAAAGTGTATATCTCTTTCTCTCGGGCCGCTTTCGCTCGCGAGAAAATTTCACGCCGCTAAATTCACACCGTCCACATCGTACTTTTCCCGCCGACGTAATCATCGTATGTATAACAAAAACAATGGTTACGTGACACACAATGCGTGTACGGAGCAGGAATTATATCATACGCGATTATACGTGAAATGAGGTTATTTTAAGCGTGATATAACTGTACTTATTCATTCTCGGAATACGAAGAGATAGAGAATTACAGAAGATTTACAGAAGAAGAATAGGATTGTCGGGAAGATGACTGAAATGGACGCGGTTACTTTTCAAAGATTTTCGAGACTCTCGAGTATCTTTCACCTCTCAATTCCAAAGTCTCGCGAGACGCGAAAAACGAGAATGAGGTTAAGCTATCATTAAAATAGCGTTTTCGAAGGTAAGGCATTTGAACAAATATCTCCTGTAGCGAAACGAGGTAAAGCGATATACGTGGCACGATATTACGCTATATTTGTTTTGCCATTTCCCGCGGCGATACGATGCGCAATGTGTTCTGCTAGGGCAAACCTGGGTAACGCGAACGTATCGATGCGCATTTTCGCATCTGTCTACCTACCAGTTACTATCGAGGTTGTCGTGTAATCTACGATACCTCGGTGTATACTTTACGAAATGCAGACCGAGAAAAATGTCGGCCATAGAGACCCTACGACTTTCCGTATCGTGGGACTGTTTCGCGAGATATTCACTTTGCGAGAATTGCCGCAATCATACTTGTTACGATATATATATATATATATATATATATATATATATATATATATATATGTGTTATCAAAATTGAAATACCGTGTAAAACATTCGAATATCTCCCGATGACCACCGTATTACCGCACTTTGCACTACTATTGGACGTTGACGCAAAGTAATAAAAGCGTTACCTAACGTAAAGGAGTATGCAAAATTGAGAAAATTTTGTGCTACAAAACCAATCGTCGTGAAACTTGGCTATATATAATGTGAAAAAATCTGACCAAAATCGAATGGCGAAATGAGTTTCCTGATCAAAAATCAATCGTATGGCTGCAGTGCCCATTTGCAATTCATACAATCTCATTTTGGCGATAGGATAACATTATTCAAATGGTCTACTAAATAACCATCAGCAATTGGCAAGCTGAATGTGTGCGAGTGCGGTAATCTTCGATTATCATCATCGGTTCATCACACTGTTTCCCGTTGTCGGTCTTCTATTAAATTAGGCAGAAATGGACGTCGACAACGACGACGAAGAAAATGAATAAAACCCTGCCAATCGCTCATCATTCGTTTTATCAAATTGTATGAACTGGACACCCTCCTCATTCATGTAAACGGCAAAGCTGCAGTGTTTATGAGGGGCCATTTATGAACGTTATTCCATTGCCAAAGTGAGATTGTATGACAAATGGACACTGCCGACCCACACGCGCCCTACCACTTTCTGGTTTTTCTGGCCAAGATTCATTCATTTAGCCATTAGATTTCTTCGTATTTTATCTCACACTATGTCTATATATCAAGTTTCATGATAATTGGTTTCGTATCACAAAATTTTTCCAATCTTGCATATTCCTCATGGACAATATCCTTGAGACAATATCCTCCTAATGGTATCAACGTCAAAAGTTCGATAGAAATCATGATTATCATTAAAGACGCAAAAAAGATGTTCCAAAGATATCTATTACGCACAGTGTAACCACTAGAGGCACTAAACAGTCTGGTGTTTTAGAACTTAATCAATATACATGCAGCGTGAACTAACAGCTCTCATAGGATTCAGAGTAAGAGCAACTCTCGGTAAAGGCAAAGCGTACACGTAAAGTAGATATCGGCGTGTTCTACGTGCATCACAGTTGTTTGCGAAGAACCTTATAAAGAAAGGCAGAAAGCCCGCGCGAACAAAGAGAGAAGCATCCGTAGAAGGAAACCACTCAAAGTAAAATGTTTCTCTCTGTTGCTGTGAAATTTCCCTCAGAAAATATCGTTTAGATCGACATTACGTGGAAAGACAGGGATGAGGAGAAGATTGACAGAAGGAAAGAAAAAGAAGGTGAAGCGACATAGCGATGGGCGTAACATAGCGAAGGGCGCACAAACGGCACTTACTAAGTAAAACGAGAAGCAGAAGGAGGAGACAGAAAAAAATCGGGGATCGAGTGAAAGTGAAGAAGAAGAGATAACGGTAAAGAGATGGAAGAAACAGCGAGGAAAGAGAGAAGAGATAACAAGAGAGAGAGAGAGATCGGTAACCCCGGGTCAGGTAATCCTGGATTGCCCATTTCCAGTTTACTGCTAATTCATTCAAATTGTATTTGTTCTCAAATATACATTCTATTCTCCGCCGCTGCCACTTTCCATCTATTCCCCTACGCGTATATATGCAAGATGTTTCAGATTCCATGCACTTTTCTTCATGTAAGAAACAGCCTGAAATGCTTTTTTTTCCAACAATATCGACCAATTGGTTAAGCCCCTGTACCGATCGAACATTCCTTTAATTTTGAATATGAAATATATATAATGAAATATATATATATATATATATATATATATATATAAAACCCAAGTCGTAGAAAACGTTTCAATTAAAATTTTGTTAAAGGAAAATCCTTCAAGATAGTGACGGAAGCTATGGATGAAAGGAGAGAGGCACGGAAAACTTCCCGTATATACAATGTTACTTGAACGTGCGCGTTAGAATAGCGACGTGTGTAACGATATTACGCGACGATGCATGTCTTGCTTCGTAACAAATTGCTGCTTCGTTGCACATTTCGCAGAAACGAACGACGAGTGGCGAGAACGAGAACGAGAGGGATGGCGCAGCGCGAAGAAACTTTACCAAAATTTTGGAAGTTATGATAGTCCGTTTTCGTCTATCGTGTAGAGGAAGTTGAAATGTATTTTACATCTACGAGGATGCCGTATCCCGTGTCGAAATATATTCGATAACGTTTATACCAAACAGTATATCGGTAATAAACATTACTATATGTAAAAGTAATATAACTAACACGATGCATTGTTGTTGTTTGCACACAATAACATGATGATAACATTTTTTTCTGCTATGATAATATTGGGATTAATTACAGATAAAATATCAATATGAAAAAGCCAATTCTTATCAAAGCAGATATTTAATTTTTATTAAATTTGTTTTACTTCTTCATAGTCATAGTTGAATAATTTGTATAGAAAATTTATATAAAACCGAATGACTGGTAAATATAAACTACGAGAATTGTTTTGTAGTAATATAGTTGCTAGTGAATTTTTGTCGCAGATCGATTTACATTCCGATATCTAACGTCGATAAAATTTTAGTGATAAACAACACGCAACACAAGAGTAATCAATGTCGTTGAAACTTTTAAGTGTTGGATTAATGCCGCTTACATTCCGTTACCTTTCGTAACGGGGGAAACATTAGCGAAGTCTTCACAAAATTAGCAAATTGCTGCCGTCACTCAACGTGTTAAAACGTGCCGCGAACGAATACGAAGCGAAACGATGAGCAAGGTAATCTCCTGGCAGGCAAATGCTCGTGTCACGAAGACGACATGCTGAATGACGCAAGTCTCGGGAGCATTTAGCGCTATGAATATTTCGGGAAGACGCAGTTGTATTGTGAACGTCGAGAGATGCTTCCAACAGCAACGGAAGCTCATGATTCGTGCATTTGATACGCCGTTAGAGCCAAGTGATCATGTTCGCGGCACCTTACGAAGCGCAACAGCTGTTCGTTGGTGACAACGAACAGCATCTTCGATCAAGGATCACTCGTAAGAAAGTCTGCTAATGATGTGGATGACTTACAGGATCAGCGTGCACAAATGATAAATATATATATATATATATATATATATATATATATATATATAAAATACTGTGCTTGAATTTTATTTCTTTACATCTTCGATAGATGGAGAATTAAGTGTCGAAAGATAACAATGATACATACGTATATTTTAAACATCGAGATGACTAAACTGATAAGTAAAAGAAGATAAATGAGTATAGAATATACATGTATGATGATATATAAATTTTACATTATTTGCACAAATGTCAATAAATCAAATCTCATTTCCTTCTTCGCTCACCTTATCATCAATGTAAACACTAGGTTTAAGATAAGATATCAGAGACAGGTTTTCGGAATTGCATTCGAGTGAATGTGGTTGTTACTCGAAATCGGAACGTTAATTCCGGAAGAGAACTAAGATTGGCGACAATTTATTGCTTCCTTTGCTGTTCATTATCGCTTCGTGACGTGGACGTGAAGCAAAATTCTAAAACGACTGCGGCCTTTCAGAAAAGTCGTCGATGGACGAAAGAGAGACCGGAGAACATTTCGTTAATTTCCACTCAGAAGAAAACTTCAACAGTGATGGGAACGAACGAGCCGATAAATTGCGCGAGAACTCGGGATTGACGCGTATGAAAAGTGTAATTTAATCCAACGAGGCGGAAACTTGGTTGGTGAAGCTATCGGTAAGGGCTCAGTTATGTCGATAATGGACGAGAATAAAAGCTGGAGGGAAGTAAAGAAGCTACAAAACGTTATTTTACATAGCCGCTGATGACCAACGAAATCGGCAACGAAATGAAATGAACTCGAATCGAGATACGCACATATGACGAAAGATAACAAATAAATTTCTTTAGAAATTTCTACGAGAGAGAAGAGATGAAGATACAACGAATTACGAGCCGCCAATTTGGAATTTCACGTTAAAAAATTCAATTTTAGTTTTCTAGAAACTAAAATAAATTTAAATTTAAATTTAAACAATAAATTTACCGCCTTCGCGATCATCGCCACGAATTTTTTGTTATCATAAAATCTAAGGCAAATACAAACTAGCTGAAAATTAACATCCGCACTATCTATCGTTTCCGTTTTATGTTCCATCGCTTTCCACCTTGCAGCTATCCAACACTACAACACAATGCGCACGCCTCATTGCTTTCGGCTTTTGTGCGAGTGATATTTGTATTCAATCAACGAGTCCGCTTTCAGTAGATCCATCTAGTCCATTTCTAAAGCATCTTAACGTCGCGGAACGGAGACGGCGAAAAAGAGAAAACGATCCTCGCAGAATAATACAGCACACGTCGAGAAAATACCGGCGGCCCTTACAGAGCCGGTTACAAATGAAACCTTCGAAATGGAAAAATCCGCGAGACCCGAGTGCTTTCCGTATCGTCGCCACGATCGATGGGAAGTCATCGAGATTCCGTTAGCATAACAATACTCTCTCTTCGGGTACCGCCGAGGTTCCTTACCGCGGACGGCATCAAATCAATCAGAGGCACGTTCGACGTCGCCAGAGAGCCGGCCGCGAAACCGCGTGACAATCGATATTTCATCCCCATCACCAGCTCTTGCGGGGCGTCAACACGCCGGTGTAATATGGAGCCAGATTACACCGGCGTAGTTACACGGTAAAAATAGCGAGATAAAGATTGCGATGCTACTTGAATAATTTACTTTGAAATCGCATTGTGAAGTTTAATATCAAAAAGTTGTTACTACAAATGAAACATTCCTACCCTATCGATTTACGCATTATCTCGATAAGAGTTTCCAGAAATTGAATGTATTATACCTAACATTTCCGAAAAATCCATTCATTTCGTCCGTTTCAGTATTATCGATTAGTAATGCGAGTTGGCGACGTCTAACAAATTTAGCGATTCACAATCTCTCTTTTTAGATGATTATTTTATTAACGTAAACACACTATTATTTAAAAGTGTAAATAGAGGAAGAATATACATATATATTAGCAAACTAATCCTTGATTGAGGGTAAATGAAGTCGCAATACCTGAGAAACTAATTAGTTAAATTTGGCTCTGATATTCACGAGATAACCCTATGCATTGCGATTAACTTTCTAGAAATTAGAAGATAGTTCCCTTCTGTTGCAAACTTATCCCGCCGGTGTAATTTTAAGCGCATCTTACGATACCGCTGAACTTGGAGAACACGCGTATACATGTAACTCGGTCTCTCGCAACATTTGCGGAGAGTCATAAAGACATTTCCGCTCGCAATAGGATTCAGTCGAAGGTCACGAAGGCGAAGGCTCGCCGGAGCAGGAAAAGTAACAGCACGTAGAGCTCGGGGTGGTGTTGTCGAGGAGGAGAAACGAGAGAAGAACAAAGAAAGGGGAGAAATCCCTGGACGCGATAGCATGGGGTGTTCCGCGTGCTCTCTTACGGATTTATGGATTTCATTATTGCCGGCCCGCGGTTGATTACGGAGGCTGACTAGGGTAGCCTCTCGGGGTAGGAAGAAGAGCGAAAGGGAGACAAGACGGAACGGGAGGGGGGAGGGAGGAGGGGGGGGGCTGCTGAACGGTGCGGCGCGAGAAGAGGGTTCGCGGGGCTGAGGCTCTGAAACTTAAACCTGCCACCCGTTTGCATTTTATGAGCGAGCGGCAAGTTCCTACGGGAAGGCCTGTAGGAATCCCGGCAGCGAATCCAAAAGCGAAGCCCATCCATTCATCGCCGTGTGCCCGCGCGATCCCTCTTTTCCTACCTCTCGTGCCAACCGACCTCCGGGACCGAGCCGCCGTCGGCTTCCGGAAACCCGGTCAGACCGCCCATTACACCCGGGCGTGTAACCCGAATTACCCCACCGTTCGTAACCCCCCCCCCTCGCCCGAATTACACCTTCTCCGCCCAACTATGTCGCACGCTCGGCGCAAAATAATGACACTGGAGAATCTTAAGGGCTTACGAAGAGTTACCTGACGACGTGTCCCGGCATACGCGAGTCTTTAACCAAGTTCTCTTGGAGACACAATATGACAAAGTTATTCATATATATATATATATATATATAATCTCACAATATCGTGATTAATTTAGAATTCTGATCGCAGCACATCTCACATAAAAATTAAACGGCTACTCCCGATTGGCATCGTCGACAAGCTGCGAAGATAATTTAATATCTATCCTTGTACGCTACTAATCTAACGTTATCGAACGTTATTTGAGATCATGAAAAATTGACGTTTTTGCTGCTTCCCGTTACTTCATGTTGCAAAGAATTTCATTACCGCACCTGTCACTGGATTCGCAATATCTTTCACTGCGCGCGCGTCGCGTAACACAATTCTGTTAATTAAAGCTTTGATAAGTCTTAAAGCAGAGTTTAGCAAAAAAATGAAAAGGGAACAAAAAGGGAATTTAGGCCACTCGATTCAAGCAAACTCGACTCGACAAATTACTTTTGTAACAAACCGAAAAACCGTAATCCTCTCGTATATATATATATATGTTAATTGCGTACAGACTATCATGTGTCGAATCGAAACCGAGAATATTTTCGCAAGAAGAGGGGGAAGAAGAACTCGTCAGGATTCCATTATACAAATCCAGAAGACGTGAGATACCCGACGCTTTCTCTCTCTCTTGCGCGCGCACGAAATCGAGAAATAATTTATATTCGGATACATGAAACACATCGCGTCATCACACACAGACCTCTCCATCTTAAGCCGAGAGAGGTGGTGGTAGTAGTAGTCTACTTTGCGAAACAATAATACGCGTAGGAGATTGAGCCGGGCATAGGTGCCAGAATATGCGAAGGAGGTAAGCCAGAATGCACTGTTCAATAATTCAGTGTGCTATAGCAGCTCCAGCTCCTTTTCCTTCTCTTCGACGTGACACGTTCATCTGCCGCGTGCGAGTGCGTACATCCGCATATCTAAGCATCCAGGAAAAGAAACATATTACGCGAAATATACCCGGGTATCTTGCGACGCATGAATCAATTCTTAAAGATAAGCTCGTTGACAGATTCAAAATCACATCGAAATATCACATCGTTGAATATCTCCCAGAACAACGGAAAAAAAAAAATCATCATTACGCATTTAATTCGTAAATTCACAATTAATAAATTCGTGTTTATTCATTTAAATTGGAAGGAAATGCTGTATGAATCGTGTACAAAAACGTGTTGTTGCGAAAAAAAATGAGAATATCTCTATTTATACCGTTTAACCTAATATATATATATATATATATATATATATATAACTTTTAGCATGTTGAAACAATATCATTGATTGTACATGTGTCAATTTCATCTACAAAGTCTACAAAATAATGCGTATCTTTAAATATTATAATAAATATTCGATATACTGACATCTTCAATGAAAAAAAAGGCTATTTTGGCTATAATTTATTTCACCAAGAAGCAATTAAGAATTAATTTAAATTAAAACGACTGATATCTCTAGAACCGTTTTTAATTATTTTTCATTAATTATTACGTAATTAAATAAGAATCATTAAGTTTCTTTCATCATTTAAGCGAAATATTTTAGATATACTATACATGTATCTATAATATGCATGATTCCTGCGAGTCTACACGTTATGCCATGTTGAAAAATGTAAAAAGGATTTTGTGATCTTTCAATTGAAATCGTCGGGTAGATCGCTGAGAAAAGATAAGTTTAATCGATTTTACGTATTTTGTCAACCATGTAGAAATGTCAATCGCAAAAGAAGTTGTTCTGTATCCCATAAAACGAATACATTGGTCATGCACTCATATAAAATTAAAACAACTCAGAATTTACAATACAGTATGAATGGGAAAGAACGTATAAATGAGAAGGCAAAGTGAAGGCAAAGGGACAGGTTGTCTCTACGATAATGTGCAGAGATCCTCAAAATCAAGAGAGAATCACACCCCATTGAGCCCAAAGATCCGCCAAACTCCACAGCTCGCGAGCATCAACCACTCTGTCTGAATCTAGCGATTCACCTCAAGCGGATAACCCAACGCAGGAGTTTTGGCAATTAACGAAGATTCCTTCAGAACTCAGTCGGCAGTTCTGAGAACGATCAATTATAGTCCGGCTTCTTCGAAATTCTAGCTCCGTTTGCCTTCCAATGGCAACTAATTATTGTCCGCGAAATTCCCTCCAAATCAAATGGCCGAATCATCGGGCGCTTTCAATATACCCCCAATATATCGCACTCATCTCCGATTATGCACCCTCTTCCATTATGTTCTCATCTCAATTTAAGTCAACTACATATTTTATATAGTTTACAATTTTAAGCTCCGATTTGACGTAACAGCGCGGATGTAAAACGAATACGATTATGCGCGTGTGCGACGTCTCTCGAATCGTCGCGCGCGAACGAACGCGAATGAACAACCTCTTCTTTCCGCCGGCAGAAATTCCATTCGCGGCGGGACCATTCGCGTTCGTCGAGGCAAATTATTCATTCGCGTTCGTTCGCGCTCGTTCGCTCGGATCCAGATCCGGCATGACAATGACGACACCAACGTCACGACGCGCGACGTCTCGCATTCGTATCTGTCAAAACCTTAGCTGCGGAACGTCACCGGCAAGAGAGGGGCAGCATTCGGCGATATTTTGTCGTCGACGTCATACCGTCTCGGGCGCGTCACATAAATAACCGGCTGGCTCGACCAAGACGGCTCCTATACGCGATGCTCACCTACCTGAAACAAAGAAGACAAGAGAATCTGAGAGATTCCGACTAGGATATATACGACCGCGGAGTCTATAAGTAACGCGGCCAGCCGAGCGTGTTAAAAGACACAGACGAACCGGTAACGGCGGCACGCAGGATTTATGCGATTACGATAAACGGCACAACGCTCGCGTGATAGTCAGATGGGCGGAGTACCCTTCATCAACTGCAGTATCTCTGACAAGCAGAGATACTCGATACTGTAGATCAAATTCCAAATCCGACGAAATCCGCGCGCGTGAAATTCGAATTCATAATTCTTTCACAGATGTGCGAATATTTGCCATTTTGCTCTCGGTATTCGATCAAAATTTCAGATATTATTAGAATATTAATTCTAATTAGAATAATATTAATTATTAAAGAAAAAAAAATAAAAGATAAATTCAGTTTTAGATTATTTTTTAATTTCAACATTTCCCAATTATGTCAGTTGTCACAAATGGCTAGCTGCCCTATGTAGACACATTTAGTCGCTGCGAAACTTGGATGCGGGGTCGCTTCCCGCCCGATATAAACTCCGAGGAAAATCCCGAATGACGCTCGACCCATATTTTCAAGGTACACGCGCTTGCAAGTGTAATTGCTGTCGAAAAACTTTTCTGAGAAACGGCATTCTTTTTATTTAAATCGCTAACTCGAGACCGCCTTCGTTCTCCCCTTTTGGACGCGACCCGTTGAGTTTACTTCGACGCGCCGGTTTTCGAGCCACCTCGATGAGCAACGGGAACTTTAAACGGGCGAAATCCATTCGTGCCCGTACCACACATAAATAAGAAAGTTGCGGGAGTTAAAACTCGAAAGAAGCAAGGGCCCGCCATCCTCCCCCCTCAGGATTTATCACCTCGACGCTCGCGAAGGCGGATGGCGGCGTCGCGTTTTTCCTTCCGCCCGCTCCCGTTTTTGTTTATTACCGACCTGTCATGCGAGTTGTCACGCTCGATCCCAAGTTAAACGCTGATTTACAAGACCAATATAACACCTGGAATCGACGAGATTTGAATTCTTCGCGAAAAGCGGCAGTTAAATTCCACGTACCGCAAAGAAGTAGAACGCTCAACTCGGATCACACAAATGTGTTTGACGTAATTTCTCCTGATCTAACCCTTTGCTGCTTCATCAACGATTTATTGTGGTGAGACTTTACTCAATTTGTCTTTCTTCCAAATTCCATTGCTTATTTCCATTCTTATAGATTTTTAAATTAAATTTTTGTTCAATTTTTAATATAAAAACTAAGAGAACTCAATGTATTACACGCTACATACAATACAAAAAACGCAGCTTCTCCAAATATAAATTTTTCATTTGGATCGTTATTACGCCGTTGCAGCATAAATCGAAATACATGTTACAATATTATGAAAATCCCGAAAGCGAAATTAATAGAAGACATTGCAACCAAAAACGGCTAATTAAAATTCTAAATCCAGTGATTTCACTCTTCCCATTTCCCATATGGCTATATAAATGGAATTATTGATTTATAAATGGAATTGCAAATTCATCTCGACGAGCACATCGATCCACATCGGCATGCGACGTACGCGAAAATAGATCTTGCGTACGTGCGTGAATGCGACGATATGAAAATACGACGACGAGTCGTATTTTCGATCGCGCGCGATCGATTGCGTATACCGCGCAAATTATGAAATCGGCAGACGGGGGACGTACACACACTCACACACGTCTGTGTACGTCGAGTACCCCCTCCCCTCCCCTCCCACGTTTTAAGCTCAAATATTTGGTAATGAATATCACGATGCGCGTTGCCGATGGACGGAGGAAACGCGAGATAGGCGGAGCGAGCTTTAATACTCCTGATTGGAAATCTGGGGCCTAAATAGCCGCGTTCGTCCGATCTCGTCTCTCTCTCTCTCTCTCTCTCTCTCTCTCTCTCTCTCTCTCTCTCTCTCTCTCTCTCTCTCTCTTCTCTCTCTCTCTCTCTCCGTCGAGACTATCGGCCCGTGACCGTGGTGGACAATCACGAACAGCGGATATTAGCCGGAGAACTATATCGCGGAATTTTGTGAAGTAAGTACGAAACGAGCGCCATCTCTCCGTCATGGAATTTTCCCTTTTCCCTTCTACCCTCCCCCTCTCTCCCTCCCTCTCTTTTTCCGAAAAGCAATCAGGATACGCTATAGCTGCGCGATATGGACCGTCGCTATCGCGCCACATGGTATCGATCGTCGGCACATACACGCGGCAAACAAGCGTATCATTCCAACACCCAACAGCTCCCTTTTACTAGAAAGTAACGGGACAAGAAGCGTAAGAATGTTTGTAGATTAAATGTAAATTGACCCCGCCCCGGTCCCTTACTCTTGAATCGCCATTGTAACATTGTTGCACAGTCCTCATTTGTTCCGCCGAGGTGCCGCTCTCGGAGGCAAGACGGTAAGAGTTTTAAGTTAATTTTTCAGGAGCGCGGGGATAATTCAACGGTGAAAAGTCTCGTTTTATATCGCCGCGGAAAAAAGAAACTTTCATTTCCCGTCTTACAACGGCCGTCGCTTAATGAAATCAGCCGTGCTCGCGCGGTTTGTAATTGTTTCGCTAGAAATTTAACTCCTTACCACATGCTACTAGCGTCTACTTATTTCTCTCTCTATATATATATATATATATATATATATATATTTTTAATATCTACAGCTGTTTCTTATACTTGTGCAAGCATACACAACGATGTTCAATTTACACAGAATTATATATATATATATATATATATATATATATATATATATATATATATATCACCGAGTCTTTTGATATTTTTCTAATATAAATAATATAACATTTAAGATTTAAAGCTAAATAGATAGTACGTCGATCTTTGACCTATCATTTTCATTCTGATTTATTCGATCGCGATATATCTTTCGCTAAAAAAATATTCCGTTCCCCGCTCGTTAACGTACGACAGATCGAAGGAGATTCAAGACGAGACAAGACAAATCATAGTGATGGAGTAGACAAAGAAGTGTGCGAATCTGTCGAATCATTTATCAGAGCGATCCAAAGCGACGGCTAGCTCGTCGGCGCTCGCGACGTATTCTCTCGTCGAACAATCAAGTCTCAAAGTGAAGGGTCCCGACCTTTGACTTCGATTCTGTTCTCTTAATTCCTTGTCAATTGTGCACGATCACAAACGATCGCTGTACGCACGAAGAAGTCGCCCGAGTTCAACTCGCTCGGACGATTCGAATACTTCGGGCGATTCGAAACGTGCCGCGAATATTTGGCCGTCGATGCGTGCTGAAAATACTTGGACAGCATCCCGAAACACGCCTTTCGTTCGATAAAAACACTTATCACTCTGATCCGCTTTTGCCTGTGACTACTATTCGTCGTAAGGAGTCACTTTTCGACCATAAAATGATCTGACTTTAAAATTGACTGGATTATTTTACAATTTCTTCAGTTTTCAAGTTTAAAGTATGTAAATACATCAAAATGATTTATTTTTAGAACGGAAAATTTAATTCCTATTTTTAGAACGGAAAAATTAATTCGTCAGTTTCTGAACATCAACAATCGCAAAATCTGCATGAAAACATTTGTGCAATCAACCATGTCGAAAGAAAATAAAAAACCAATTTTTACTTTTATTATTAAAAATAAGAACCTGTACCTCTATTTCACAAATAAAAAAATTAATTTTTTGTTTTGCTTTTATTATTATTATTATTATTATTATTATTATTATTATTATTATTATTATTATTATTGGTAAGCATTTTTGGCGGATCGTTCATTTAAATAAAAATCTTGTAAAAATGTATTCAAATATCTATAAATGTGCAGGATGCACAGGATGTACAAATGTGTTGAGTAATTATTAACACAAGCTGTTCCATTCAAAATAAAATATCGTTGAAAATATTGAATAGACCAAGGCTAAACTCATCCGCGCTTTTCATCACGTTAATTAGCAGCTTATCGAATCGATATCGGGAGCGTAGCGTGAAAAGGATGTGCACGAGTTATGAACGATATTCTCGATAACTTTTCCCTTTTTTTTTTTTTTCATCTATCTCCGATCGATGGGCGAGTCTATCGATGGAATATCACCGAAGTGAGACGAAGTCGATAAGGATCACGATCAGGAGGACGATTCACAAACGCGACGCGCGCGCGTCTGTTTATTTCTTTCCTCCTTTTTCTTCTTCTTCTTCTTTTTTTTTCTTTTTTTTTTTTATTTCTTCCATAGAGTTCACGGTAGGACGAGCAGCGAACAAATGGCCGAGTACGATTCTCGGACAAAATTGGCAAGCGAATACCTCGCAACGAATGCAGATTTCGCGAACCATTTGTCAATCCGACCATTGGGCCTGCCGTGGTCCTGACCGGAGGGGACACTTTAAACGACAATCATTTACTATCCGACCGTCCAGTGGTGTCTCTACGCCCCGCTCCTCTCGTATCTATCATGAATACACTTCTCCTCATACAGTTCTCCTCTTCGTCCTTCGTCCACCGGAGCTTCCGCTCGGGCATAACCCTCCGACTCTGTTTCTCTTCTTCTCCCCGCCGCTCGCCACCCTCTAACCCGCTCTTTCAACGGTAAGGGGTGCCACGATTAAAACACCATCTGTTGATATTCCATCGCTGCGACCCTCATCCCTACAGATTCAAATTTAACGCACGTTCGTCACTCTACGTGAGGCGACGTCTTTTTCACGCGCAATCATTCGCCGAGAAGAAAAAAAACGAACCTGACAATCATCTTGTAAACTTACTCTTTCATTACACAAAATGTACAATAATATATATATATATATATATATAAAACGGTCAACATTCAATCTTAAAAATTAAGTATTGACAAATGTTGAAAAAAACCATCATCCTTCATGATTTTGAGATTACTTTCGGAAATACCAAATTGTCTGTGTAACGTTGCGATCCACGTGTAATTTTTCTGAGCTCTTAAGAATCCCGGAGGAAATCTCTCTCTCTCCTGAAATTGATGGACGCCGAGCAATCGTGCGCCGATTCTTTAGCGACTTCTTCCTACTTCTGCACGATTCATTGATAGATACTCGCTGAATTTACGAAAGCACCTTTCCAGCGACTTATCGATAACGATGCCGGGAGATACTCGTGTTCCGGCCGTGAGTTTGCGTTCCGATGTGTATTTTCGCGAGGAAGGGTGCACCGAGCGGTAGATGGAGTTAATTCGCGTGCGAGAAGGTAAAGCCTGTCGGAGACAAGCGCGTTTTCGATTTGCGATCAGTTCGTTACTTCGGGCGACGGACGACGGGTGCTGCGGAAGCTGCACTTCGCCCGGCGCGCGGGCGGGGAGGGGGGGGGGAGGGGGGAGGGGGGAAGGGGCGGGGAACGAGCCACCCGCGTAATTTTGTTTGCTCGCGCCGCTCTCGTCGGTCCTTTGTTCGCCTCCCCCTCCCCCGCGTCGCGCGTCTCGTTTCGTTTACATCGATCCCCGAGATCGATCCCGCGACGCGACGCGCCCACGTGGACCCGGGATCTATTAACGCCAGCCAGTGTTACGGGGTGTTGCGAAGAAAAATGCGGAGAGATTTAATTCGATACCGGGGAAAACCCGTGTAACACGGCTAAAAATTGTGTCGCGCCGCGCGGAGAATAGTTCGTTATCCGGCGAACAGCCACTGCCTGCGCCGAGAAGGACGAGCCGTTGATGCGACTTTTTGTTTGCTCGCCCCGATCTATCGTCTGCTTTATACGGCTCTATCGACCGATGGAGAATGGAGAGGAAACGAATTGGGACACGCTGACAGACGAATACGCTCGCTGCAGAGCTCCGAGCTCTATTTAACCCTGCCCTCGCGCATGTGGGCGGACACAGCCTATTGTTCGTAATCTCGTGAACATAGCTATGCTCTCTTTAACGTCACTAATCAATTTTGCACTTTGCATTTACGATTCTATTTATTTATATAGATAAAGCTCGAGAAGAAATTGGCAGATTTAGAATTAAAGTTTGGCGAAAGAATTAAGAAATTTCATTTCTGAATTCGCAAAACATGTAAAAAAATACAGAATGACAAATATATTTTAGTTTACGAAGAAATTTCAGAATAAAAGTAACTTAAATTCAGCTTCAGCGCTTTATTTAGCAACTGACAACAGACATTTGATGTGATTATTTTTCAATAACATTGTTTGTTGCTTCTATCATTGATTCGAGGCTTGTTTTAAAACCTTGACACGCGTCATATCTCGATAATTTTTTTATACGACTTTTTTAAATTGCTTTAAATATTTATAATTTTTATTTTATAAATGAATCTAAATATTTGAAATAATCAAAATAAGATACCGTGCCAAGATTTTAAAACAAATCTCAGGTTACTGACAGGATAAAAACAAAAAACAATAAAATTAAAACAAATTATGTCAAACGATTATAGTTAAAAAATAAAGTGCTAAAATTGAATTTAAATTATACTTGTTCGTTTTAAACATACCAAAATTTTTTCGTGTACTAGACAACATTTTATAATTTGCATCTAAAAATAATATATTGTAGAAGTAGATCGAAAATAAATTCTTTGAAATAATCCGTCCCATTTCTTCGATTCGTCAATGTTAACAAACTTAGGGACAATATATAAATTTTTCTCTCAGAGAACCGTGTGAACCCACCAAAAATTAATTCCACGATAAAACGGTCGATAAAACATCACAGTCTCGGGAAAAATTTCGAACGTTTTGACGTAATCGGTTCGTCCACTCGTCGGACCGTCTCTCGTATGGTCCGTTCGTTCCGATTTACGATTGATACCAGTGTCGATCGACACGCGCAAACGTGGAAAGACCAACCGTGTCCGACAATACCTATATGCCTAGCCAGGCCTCTCTTTCCCACGCGAGCGAATCGTCGGGCAGAAGCGTGGACGCCGGAGAGCGAGTTAATTTGTTCACGGTAATAGTACATATTCGGTACGTATCGGGCAAATGAACTCCATACCGCGACGCTACGCTCGAAAGATAAATGTGTCGACGGGGAGAAGCTTGTCATTCGATAACAAATGTCAGTTGCGGAGGCTCTGCCGGTGCGCCGCCGCCCGTTCTGTATTTATCGCAACGAATGGTTGCAGGTGCGCGTCATTTTTTTCCCCAAAACGCACTCTACCGCGGCCATTTCCGAAAATAAAGTAAAATCGAGCTGCTATACCTCCGCGTGATATTTCTCAGACGTGAATGAAGGCGATAATGATTCAAATTATATCGGAATATCGGCCAAAAATAAGAGATGGAAAAAGATACAGAGAGAGAGAGAGAGAGAGATTTTGCATTTTCAAATTCCACAGAAGAATCTACCGAAGCGAGCGACAGGAGGTTATTAACGAGAGAGAAAAACGACAGTGGGTAATTTCAAGCGGATAATTAGATAACGCGATCGCATCGAGGAGAATCGATACGTGCGGCGCGCGTTCCGTTCTGTTCCGTTCAAGTTTTTCACGCCGTCAATCAGTCTCCGAGAGAGAAACTCATCGCGGAGAAGCCACACGGATAATAACGTCTTCCCGGGAGACCAACCAGTAATAACCGAGTGGCGGCTGGAGATTGGGGTTGGCGGTGGTCGAGGAGTCGAATTAGAGGGAAGAGGTGGAAGGAGCTGTGGCTGTGTGTTGCCGCGCGCGCGAAGGAGCCACCGAGTGGAAAGCGAGTCTTCCGAGAGGGCCCGTCCCATCTCTTTACCCCTTTATCCCCGCGGCTCGCAAGAGTAGGGGAAGGAAGGAAGAGAGTGAGGAATAACATTCATTATTCTCCGGGGCTTTCGGTAATTCGTGATCGGGGCTGCGGATCCCGCTCTTAGACCTTCATCCTAAATTACCGAACGCCGTTACGTACGGGACGGGACTCTGAGAGTCTAGGTTTCTTTTTTTTCTCTCTCTCTCTCTCTCTCTAATGTAATTTTAACGACTTAAATTTCGAGTGGCTGCGAGAGAAATAGGTTCGCCGTGATCTGGGAGAAGAAGCCGACGTGGGGATCTGCTACGAGATACCGGGAAAACGGGAAGCGAACAAAGAGAAAGAGCTTTATCCACGAAACTTGGTCGCCATCATCAAAGGGCTCCACGTGGCTAGGACGAAGAAGTCTCTTTGCTTGTGGCACAGACAACCGCATATTGCTCCTGAAAACTACCACCCTACTGGCACGTTTTTAATAACGCCCTTACGTGACTCTACCTCTCGGCACTCTTTCGACTTTCCCTCCGATATATATCCGCCCAACCAATTCCATTCTACGATTTACATATTTCCGGGTACGTTCCGAATGGCGTACGCCAATGTATCTGTGACCATTATTATTATTATTGCACATGCAAAATATTAAAAAAATCAAATATTGTTCATGTGCAACAATGGTCCTCATTTCTTCAGTTAACAAATTTATAATGTTTGAGATTTATTATATCAGAAAAAAATTTTATTTTATTTCTCGACACAATACGTCTGATACATGTTAATCCTGAGCATTTGACAGCAAGATATAATTTAAAATAAAACACGTAAAATAAAATTTCGAATATGCTTTTTATGTTTACGGTTGCACAATTCAAGAAGAATCGAATTTTTGAAAGATTATTAAAATCAATTGGGAGGAACTTGTTCTTTAATAAAGTCGCATTCTCGCGCGTGGTTTCTCAATACGATTTACGTTTTTTTATAAGATTATCCGCATACACCGCATACACCGGTGCAGTTTACGACACGTACAAAAGATAACGCAAAATATTTTAAGCAAGCCTTCGCAATATTGTATCGTTCGTACAAGCGAATTTAATAACATCACAGTCGCGCTTTAACTCGACATTTTCGTTCATACCGGAACGATATCTAACCCCGAATGGCGTAAAATCGCGGATATAAAAATTCAACGACGGCATAATGGCCGGCGCGTCTAAATCCGCGCCGGAAAATACGGCGGTTACGATTAGATTACCGTAACTTGGGCTGTTATCGCGCGGGTTATCGCGAAAATTCGGCAGCCCCCGACGCGCGAAACAGCCCTAATTCGCGAACGTATACGGGAACGTATCCCGCATAAAATCGCGGTCCCGTAATAACATGCGAGCCAAAAGTGTATATCGGCGTGACGGCTAAACAGAGTTTATATACCATGCACAAAGCTTATCCCGCCCGAGCCCTCCTATGTGACCGACCCCATCACCCGTCCGCCGCGAGCTCTCCACATTTTTAATTAAAAATCTGAAAAAGCCCGCGCGACAAAACGACGTGGTCGGGAAATAAGCGGATATCAAAAACGGGGTCCGCGTTTTCTTTTTGATACCGAGCGCACATGGTGTCACGTTGTGAACCACTGCGGGGGCCATTGCGCCCTGCTATTATTCCCGCTTGTCTGTAATTTTTCTCGATGAAGCGTTTTACGCCTGCCACAGAGCAAATGTGACTTTTCGATTTGCGTTTTACGCAATTCGTTTTAATAGTGTTTCTGAGCCAATAATTCAATTTTTCTTTTTTTTTGTTTTAAGTATAATGTAACCCTCTTAAAATTCCCTTAAAATCGGCGGCGTGCAGCAACCACTCATACGTGTAACAATCATAATGATATTAATTATAAAAAATTGTTAATGTCTCTAAAAAATTTGGGACGTTTGTATTAAATTTTGTATGAAAATTAACAGTAAGAAAAATTTGAAATTTTTTTTTTTTTTTTATTGCAAACTCTTAATTACTAACTCTTAACGACAGTATGAAATAAAATTATAGTTTTTTTGAAGTAAATTCTTTGGTTGAGAATGTTTTCAACAAACCGTCAACTTCATAATAACGGTACGACGAGACAACGAAAGCGCCTTAAGTTTTCAAGCTTCTTAATGCGCGGAAAATTCACACGAAATATCTTTTTAATAGTTTGGCTTTCGTATATTCACGGGCCGCAATAGCTCGCCCGTGACAACCCAGCTCCTTCCCTCCTCATTGTCTCCCTCTCCATGCTTGTCCTCTCGGTGTTTTTCCCTCCTTACGACATTATCTCCTCGAAACTCGTAAAAAACCCATTCGTTTGACTTACATCGTAGCTCGTTCGTTATTACAGCGCTCGTTACAGAGTCAATTCTGGCACTCGCGCACGACTCTTTATGACCACGTGAAATACGCGATGAAGGACAGAAGGGATGAAGGCCGACAGGATCCGAGACACAGAGAGCATCGTGGAGCCTATCCTGTCGCCGTTAAGGCTTCCTTTCAACATTTGACCGGATATATACATATATATATATATATATATATATATATATATATATATATATATATATCTCGCCACGGACGCTTGCGTAACGTCTACGTGGAAAATTAGCCGTGTCTTGGCGGACCTTGCTTTTACGACCCTCGGCAGATTTTTACGCCGCAAGCGACATAGCCGTTACTTTAACAGGCACGACGATAGGCTAGGAAGAAAAACGCTGGAAAACGCGTGACACGCGGTTTATTACTCGTAGTAATGCGGCGTGAGACTCGGCAACGTCAATAATATACAATGCCTAGTTTACGATGATAGAATGTATTACGCAACGTGAAAAAGTAGTCATTAATGTGTGAATATCATCTCACCCACACCCCCTCCTGGGATACGTCGCGCGCAATTGCTGAAACTTTAAGATCCTCGACTTCCCCGCGTTAAGCACTGAAAATATCAGTGTGCGGAAGGAACAGGATTAAAAAAAAAAAAAAAAAAAAAAACGTTCGAACGAGCACGCGGGATTTAAAAGGCTTTCGCATGGCTGGAGAAAAAAACAGGGCTTAAAAATGGATTTCCTCCGAGACGGAGAGTGAAATCATCTGAGTGCGTCCCCGCGAAAAGAGCATTCGCCGACAGTTCCGTGAACAAAGTGGAGATATTTCTCGTATGACATAATATCCATTATGGTTCGTACAATGGAGCGAACGTGACGCTTAATATACCAGGAATGTGCGTTACAATTACCATTGTACGGTAGAAAGTAATTAGTTCATTGTACCAATAAATCGTTTGCCTCACCGTCGGCATACGTCCCATATAATAATAATTAATGAACATAACAATAAGCTCTACTGCACATCGGTGGTTGAAATTTATAATTTATTTCATTAAATTAATCAGCATAAATACATAGAGAAATCAAAAATAATACATTTAAGTCGATGAAATACACTAATCCGCTTATCACAAGGCATTTCTTCATTAGCTTCATATAGCCAATACAGATTTACGTTATAATATCTTGTGTTTTTATTCATTTATTTACTTGTTTATTCAACTTGCACAAGTCGAAAAGCAATGCCAAATATCTATCTATGAAATTTTGTAAAATTTATTCCGTGCCATCGGAAATTTAACGGCTAATAATTATTTCGTAAACATCACTGCTCGGGGCGAGGATTTTAATGGACTTCACCGACGACTGAATTTTCGTCCTAATTTGCGACGACGAAAGTCGCGAAACAAAGTCGCGACACACAAACGTTTCCTGGAGGAACTCCAGAAGATTCCAGGCGGAAAAAAGTAGAAAAAAGCGAAAGAAACGGCAAAATGGAAAGAGTAAGGGGAAGGACGAGGAGGTCGAGGGAAAAGAGAAGAGGGGGGGGGGGGAGTCGAGGGCCGAGGACGACACATTGACGAGACTCGAGGAGATAGTTTTCCTTTGTCGTGACTCTCGCCGCACACTCCAGAGGACCCTCGCGGCCGAAAATAAATTACCACTCGAAATCTCCGAAAGCCTTTTACGCGGGGGCCCCGAGATCGAGTAGTCGCGGGGAACAATTTTATTGTATTTCTAAGCCGTGGACCAGAGACCGGGTGCCGAATGGACCAGAGAAGGGAACAGAGGGAACGGTGTGCCGTCGAAGAATTCGAGTGCGCCGACGATATAAACTTATGTCGAAGGGAACGAACGGAAGAAAGGCGGTGCTAATACGATCGTCGCGGTCGCGTCCGATGACGCGTGCTAGAGAAAACAAGCGGAAATAGTGGCGAAGAGTAGAGGAGCGGAGTGAAGAAAGAAAGCAGAGCCGTCGTTAACCCTTAAAGGCTAGTGACCCTTCGAGACAGTGGTGTTTCTCTCAAAAATAGACAAAAATTTCTCTCAATTCAATTTCTACCAAATCTCTTGCTTGCTTTTTTCTCAGTCTTGAGAAAATTTGAAATTTTTCTTTTTTTTTATCAAGAAAGATCATTACTGTACAATTATTTCTTTTCGGCACGATACGTGCGCCATTTTTCACTTGCGCAACATCAAATTCGCATTTCTATATATACACTGTTTGTCCGACAGCTATAAAGAATAATTATACTTTTCTTTACGTCTCTTTACTCTCTTCCCTCGACTCAACTTAAATTTTCGTTTGAGATAATTTTAGTTTGAGATTTTCTTTTTTTCCACATCACAAAAATAAGTCCGGAAGATACGAAATATACAGTTGGTACGAAAACAATTTAGTGAGATATGAATTCTCACAAGCCCTTCCCGTTGGACATGTTGCACGCTGTAAACGCAACTCATCGACGAAACAGCGAACTTAATACGATTGCGGCAAACCCGGGGTGCGGTCGGTGACAAGCGGATAAAAAGAAAGAACAGATGAAGGAAAGCTAGCGGAAACGAGTCGACGGAATGAAGGCAGGATGAGAGAGAGAGAGAGAGAGAGAGAGAGAGAGAGGGGGGGGGGAGAGCTAGAAAAAAGAAAAGAGTAAAATTGTACGTCGTGCGGCGCAGGAAAGGGAGATCCAGCCGCGTTTCCATTACTTCATTTCCGAGGCTGAAAGCCGCAGGACAATGGGGCGCCCTCGAAAGGTTGACACGACCGAGAGCCACGGGATATCCCGATCGTTCCGAATACCAATGGTAAAAAGGAGACGAGCCGATCGATAGACGGATGTGGCGCTCCTGTGAAAATTGCTCGAGCCGCCGGTAATACCAATCGATCGATTACATTTCATTAATCCGCTCGACCTTAAATTATTTCCGACGCCTGAATAAAATTGCGAAGATGAAATCCGTTTAAACCATTAGTTTCCAGTGAGTGGAAACGCGAAAAATATAGGAAACGTAGTTAGAACATTAATTAAAGACAAAAATAAATCGTTTGACTTCTCTTAATTACACAATACGTTTCTTTAAGATTTAAGAAAGAAAAAAATTGAAAAATTTATCAAATAATAGTAATAATTAATCTTTAAGCTAGTCAAGTTTTCTCCTGACCTTTTTCAATTTTCAAAAAAGCTAAAAATCTGCTAAAATTTTCTAATTTTAAATTCTTCACATATGTATGTGAAAAAAAGAAAAATTTCCACCGTCGAAGCTAATTATGTTTGCTGAAATTATATTTGCTGTAGCAAAAGAATTTATCATCGCTACTACATCGTTTTTATAGCAAGATATATTTACTATGATTATATTGATTACAAACTGAAATTTTGTCGTCGCAATTAACAGATAAAGCAACAAAAGTATATAATTAATTTAATAGATGACGTTTCTTACAGTTACTTCTAGTTGAAAAAAAATATCTCAATTGGATATTTCTACAACATCTTCCATATAAAGTGACGATTACATTTGAATACAATTCTGGTAAATCTTTAGTACGTTATTTTTTTCAAAGAATAATCAATAAAAATCAGAGATAAAATAAAATATTGGTTGCTTTATAAGATCGTTACAGCGAGTGACAATGCAAATCGTTGTCTGCCGCGAAACAATCATTCGAGTATCTGCTAATTAACTTTTTGTGTGTGTTTGATCTGTAATGTTATCTCTAATTGAAATTGGCCTTGCTAAAAGCTTTGTAGGAATTCATATAACTGAAATTTTGCTATTAACACAGATTCTTGCTATTGCAACTAATCTTCTTTTTCGTGTATGCACAGATTTCCGACGATTACTAAAAATTTTTAATTTCATTATAATATATCAATTTGTAAAAACTCATTAAAAGAGCGCGCAGGAGCCGCTCTTCATCTGTTTCTGCTTCATCGAAATGCAGAATTTTCATACGATTTAATTTAAAATCGAATCCCCACCCATCGATCTGATCCGCAAATGGGAAACGCATTAAAGTACAATATACGCATAATATAACTCATACAATATAGCAAATTGCCAGGAGCGTTTTTTTTTTCATATCCATGTATAATAGAAAATCGTATTGAAAAATCGTTTACCACTCCCGTTCACCGCGAGTGACATACGTTTTTCGCGCGACGTACGTCATTACGGCGTTTATTATGCATTTATTTTGCGGTGCGAGTTGGCTTATGCTCCAGAATTACCATGCCATGACTCAGCAATTGCGCGCGATGGTATCTTCGTATATTCGATTGTTCATAACTCGTAAAGTATGTAGATCGCAGATGTAACTGCAGAAACGCAAGCTAAAGTTTATCGGTATAATGGTCGCGTTTAATAACGAATAAACCTTCATTGCGTCGTAATTAGAATTACTGACGGTATGGCCGCTGTTATGTGTGCGCTAGATTGATCGGTTTAATAGTATACATCAATTAATAACGCGGATATAACATCGAGGTATTAATTGCGATGCAGTAAATATTTAATTTTCTATACGTAAACGACTTTGCGCATTGACGAAATAAAAAATAAGTAATTTTAATTTCACAAAAAATACCGATATTTCAAACTCGAGGCTCCAACTTTTTTCCCGTCGTATATATTACAAGTTTATTTAGATTCTTGTTGCAAAAAAAATTATACCTTTATTTCTCCCAACATTGTCATCGGCCAACATTGTTGCTAATGCACGTAGTTCGAACATAAAAGGCGATATAACCAAGGTGATTTGACAAATTAAATGACCGGCAATAAAAATGCATCGGAATGTCATCGCTGATATTAGCTGTCGCCCGACGCAATTTTTATTACTTACGACTTTGGGGAAAATCGAGTTTCCGCGAGATCCTTAAGAGATTCAGCGATGCTCCTGGTGTAAAAGGACGAAGCCATCCTTACATCAGGCACAGTATATCATTCCGGAAGTGAAAAATGTTCCGCTTCTATCCAATTCCTCCCTACTTTCACAGCTCGCGATAAGAGTATTACCCGATGATATATCGCGGCGCGTGTTTACGAAGATATTAAAATTGTTTAATAAAGATGAATAACGTATGGACGACAATCAATTGTGCGTCAACAAACGGTAACGACAATCCGAGAATTTCAAGATGTAATTTTGTTTGTTTAACGTTAAGCGTCGCGTTTCGCTTTACTGGATACTGTAATATCGCGACATATATATATCACGTGCTGATATTTAAATCTTTCGATAAAAACGGCATAAATTATTCTGTACGTCACAAGAACAAAAACAAACGCGTTAAGTGCTGCGCGTTTATATATTCGTTAACATTTGCTAAAATATTCATAACGTTGAGTAATGGTGTTTTAACGCTCGATTTACTTTAGAATGTAGAATGTTAGAATCTCAACTGCTGCCTTCAATACGCGCGAATATTTTATATCAATATTATCTTATTATTTAAATCGATCTAATTCAAATACAAGTTCCTACCGAGCGGTTAGAGATAACAAAGGATCATTGCTACGTGGAAAAGAAGAAAAATAATTTTTTAACCAAATTCAATGTAACATTTTTTTACTCTTTGTAGTTTTTAGAAATCTCTTTAATCCACTCGACATTTGCCGAGAATACTTTTCGGAAAGTCAAATAATAAATAATAAAATCTAAAATCTAAAAATACTTTGATTACGTAAAGATTCCTCGTATGCATGTATGCTACATTGTGTGAAAAACATATCGTCGTACATTATAATCTATCTACAGATGCTGACCGTGTTAAAAAAAAAAAAAAAAAACACCCTCTTTTCTTTTCTCGCGGAATAATTTTATTCCGATGAAGCGAAAGCAACGGACGCGATGCAACGGCGCGATTTTCCTTAAAAGGAAAATCACGAGAAAAACGTACTAAGACTGCCGGTACCAGCAAAAGCACTATCCTGCGAAATTTTCAAACTGGATAAGTTACGCTACGACCACCGTGACCGGTATTGGCCGCACGTACCACCGCGGAAAAGCACCCGATGCAATTTCGTCATTATTTTATTTTGCTCAATGGCTCCGAAACATCTCGATGGTCCAGAACACACGAGATGTTCTCCGTGACGCGATGTGGGGAGAAGGGAAAAGGCAAATAATCATTTACTTATCATTTACTTATCACTCGATCTCGCATCCTTGCTCGGTTACAAACGCGCCTTTTGGAATGGAGCGAAAAAAAAAAAAATGACACGCCTCGTACGCGGAAATTTATTCTCTCGAAATCGTATCTGAACAAATAATTCCAATAATTACGCGAAATTTTACGCGCGTGCGCGCGCGAGACTCAAATGTAAAATTTTAATTTGATTACGATAAGCAAAATTATACCGAAAGTTCACAACATATTTTTCGTTGACCTAAATGACCTAAATTAAATAAATCTATTATTTTGTTAATAAATGACAGTTGAGTAACGTCTTGGTTTTGTTTCAATCATAATCTCCCGTCGAATTAACGATAATCCCAGCGTATAATCTATCTAATTTTCATTCAATCTAGTGAAATGGAACTCGGAGAATTCTCAGGACCGATGAAGTCGGGGATATTGCGCAATTGGATATCAGAAATGTCGAAACCGAGAGAGGAGGTATCGGCAAAGCGTCGGTTGTAATTTCGTTCATTATTTCATTCCACTCGATGGCATTCGTTTCGAATAGCGCCGGCAAAGCCGAGTGTTCTCTTTACCGCGGAAAGAAGAATAATGCCGCGTGTTTGCACAACTTTGATTTCCGCTCGATCTTGATCGCGCGCAAAACTTTTCCCCCCGCTCTCTTCCCCGCTCGCTCCGCGAAATCATTTTCCGCCGCATTTTCGCGCTCGCGTGATTTTTCGCGGAATATTAATTTCCCGGAATATCTCCGGGCGGCGGAATGTTGCTTCAAGTTGCCGCGGAGATAAGCCCGAGGGCGAACAGGCAAAAGACTCGATTACACTCCTAGATAGGTAACAGAATGCACCCCGGAGCCGTGAGGGAGGGGGGGAGGTAGCAGGGAAAAAAGGAGTGAGTGCCCCGAACTATGTAGTCTTTAAATGTTGGAAAAGCGCGGAACTGTTTTAAAAACTGGGAAAAAGTTTCGTTCCCCCGGCGCCTTAGACTCTTGCCACAGAAGTTCCCTGCACCTGGACCCCTTACAAGGAAACTTTCTTATTGAAAACTATTTGTTTGCTTTGGCCGATCCGCGACATGCCAAAGTCGTAAACGAAAAATAATGCGATCTAACGATCTTCGGGATAATGAGTCACCATACGTCGCGGCGAGAGTTTGGTCGACTGAAACTTTTATGGGAAATCGTCTTTTATTCCAGAAGACATATGCTCCACGCCAATCTAATCTAGACCAAATAACAATGGCGGTCGTCGCAAACGATATTTCTAACGCGTCACAGCTAATTTCTTAAGATGTACAGCTGATATCGTTATCGCGATTTCAAAAGAGCCGAGTTGAGAAGCGCATTATTTCGTAATAATGTGACATAAATAACAAAGTTAATTTCGCAGGCCGGGCCATTAAAACCCGGCAAACAGTCGAGCGCAACACTTGAAACGCGGACGGTACTGCGTAATTGAGAAAAATTAAAAAACAAAGCAGCAACCACTTTGGCAGAACTAACAATCGCGTGTATACTGCATTCATCGGAACAAAACGTGTTTCCCTCGACGAAAAATTATTTCGGAAAGTTTATCTAGCGATGATTGTCTTTGCCGACATTTTGCACCACAGCATATGATAAAATATCGTATTCGTATAAAAATTGATGCCATTGTAACATAGCTGTAATGTATTATGCAAAATAATAAGATTATCTTTAATGTAAATACAAAACGTATCGCTATATTCCAATTACAGAAAATGAAATAGAAACGTAAAGAAAAATGATGAAGAGTATTAGCGATTTTATAAGAAATACTTCTTCGAAAGCAAGCTTTTTTTTTCTACATTTGTAAAGATATAAATTCTACACGCACAAATATTACGCTGTAATACGATATTGCGTTTGAATTGACGACATCTAACATGAGATCATCGACGGAAATGAAAGAAATTCTTCGTATAAAATTCCGCGTGTTTACGTTCGATCGCGATCAAACAGTGGGCAATTTACGGTTGGCATCGCTCGGCAGTGCCTAGCGAAAATTCATTTCGCCCTAGGGACGATGTCGATAAAGTATAAAATACACGAAAAGCGAGGATCAATGTAGATAATGGAATGCCAATGTGCGCGTTAAGCACAGACACAAATTGGCGGGTCGCTCGCGCAACAGGACTTTCGGCTGTAAAATATTATGTCATAAATATCTCGAACTCGGATTGTAATGTAATCACTAAAATACCAGTCGCTGTGTGGTGCGTAACGAGTGCGTATGGGCCTTCCAGATTTATCGCGACTAATATAATTTCTCCAACCGTGAATTCTTCGATGCGCCGAAAGTCAAACTTTTTCTTAGCGGACACTTTCACACTACAAATATATACCGCCGTCCGTTGTAATACATTAAATATTACGAAATAATATCCAAATAAAAAAATAAAAATTTTCCAAATTGTTTAAATGATTTACGCATTTATGCCACATTACACTCTATATTATCAAAACTAATATTAATACTAAAATCCTATTATAATTATTAATGCAACGGGGTGAAAAGTATGTGCCAATAATTCGCTTTTGTCAATACGACAGCAAATCTTTTCAATGTAGCAAATTTATTTGGCAAACAATATTAGCAAAAACAATTTTTAGCAGTCCATCATTAGCTGTAGCACAAAAAAAATAATTTCACAATCCATTCGTAACAAAGTTTTGTAGAAATAAAATTAAAACATCGTTTTTGAACTCTACGTATATATGCGAAGCATATATTTGAGAGCAAAATGGAAGAAAATTAGATTAAATTCTTTTTTATTTATAGTAACACGCACATAACAACCAGTGATGATGGTCAATATTATACCGGGTGTGATGAAAGAGAAACAGGCGTACAATCTATTATGCTGCAGCGAGCTTAAACTGTTGTTGACAACTTTTCGCGCCGTGCCGTCGGAATGCACACGGAATCCTCTGATCTTCTCCGTCTGTAACCGAGCAAGGATGCGAAATCGAGTGATAAGTATTAATGTACGATTGTCTGCCTTTTCCCTTCTCTCCACTCGCATCACGGAGAACATCTCGTGTGTTCTGGACCATCGAGATATTCCGGAGCCATTGAGCTCTTCTGTACAAGCCTGGAGCTTGTAACGGACTCCGGACTGCTTTATCTATTTTTTTTTTTTAATACCTGCTTATGTCGACTATCCGGCACTCGACTATTCGACGGGCTCCTCGTTAATTGCAACATTACCGCATCGCGACCTGTTGTTCGCCACTCGAGTGCAGCATTGTTATTTTTTCCTCGGACTTACCTGAAACAAAAGAAGAAAATCGGCTATTACACACGAGATATTCTTTAAAATAAAATTTTATGAAGGAAAACGGGACTTTAAATTACGATAAATTAATTATTACAATTACTTATAATATGTACTAGAAGCAAATTCTACGGAAAAAAAAAAAAAAAAAAAAAAAAAAAAACTTGAATTTAGTCATTCATTTGATATATCGAATAGAATGATTTAAAAAAAAATCCTCAATTATTCAGTACGGTTCAATCGTACGGTTTATCTTTATTAAATGTTACATCTTTTCGAAGCACATAATACAGAAAGGTATTACAAAAAGATCTGTTTTTAGGTGCTTAGGAAAAATAAAATAAACATCATTTCTTACGATATGTTTTTGAGATGTCTCGTCTCAAAAACAACAAAACATTTATTTTATCTTTTCTAAACACAGCTTTTTTTGTAATACTCTTTTGTCATCGATATTTAAAAGCAAACTATGAAACTTATTACAAGTTTCATGAAGACGTTTTTTTTCTATCGCGTTTAATAAAAACACGATGATCAATTTTTTTATTTTTTTCGTAAGCACCATCTTAAGTACCATCTTAAAAAGCTATAATAACGAACTAAGTTTCTCTAATACCTATGCCTCTTTGATATGCCGTTAACAACGTATAATGGCATGTTCTTACCTGTCGTAACTAAAGTTTCTTAATTTAGCACTTGACAGATTCGAGACTTCCCACCTTTATTTAACAAAATTGCATTTGGTTGGCAGAACTTTGTTACGCCAGAAATATCTGCTAGTTTCATATTCGCATGATGAAATCGGAGCTATTAATGTGGTACGCTCTAATTTCTACGAAGACAAATAGAGACAGCGGAATATAAACCAGAAGAGAACATCTTGCGACAAACCAACAACACGAAAAAAAACACAAATAATTTATTTATTAATTTTGCCATATTTCTCTTTCTTTTTTCTTTCTTTCCTTTTACTACTTGGAAACCAAATAATAATCCATTTTACAAATTTGTTTGTAAATAAAAAGATTGGAAAACTTTTTTTATCGATTATTTCTTAATCCTTCGAGACCAAAATCAAAATAAAACAAATATATAAACGAATATTATTATCGCGCCAAATCAAAAATTGAATTAACGTGAGTGCACAATTCTAAAGTGGCCGATCGATCAAAGGAAATAAACGACATATCAGAGGTGTAACACGAGGAAAGATGTTATAGAACAAATCAAGTTTTGTACAAGTTGTGTATTGGCCTTCGTGGTGCTGTTGAAAAATACTTGAAAAATTTTATTATCCATCGTTTCTGTGATCTTAACGCGGTGGGGGGGAGGGGGGGGGGGGCAATGAAGTGAAGAAAAATCACCGAGATCCCGCGTCGTCGCGCCACGCCGCGTCACGCCGCGCCTATGCCACGCCGGTAACCAGATGCTTCCGGTTTCATAATAGACGGCTCGTGGTTACTGGCGCAAAATGACACGGAAGCGGCAGAATGCGGCTCTGCCAGACGAGGCGAGCACCCACAACGAGTCTGGTTGCCTTCGTGCTTCGATGCGCCGATTCAATGCCAGCGCAGTCGGCAATGATTTAAAAGACAAAGCGAAGGATCCTCGAGAGCAAGTCGATGCGGACCAAATATTTTTCTCGCGCTTCTTTTTTTTTTTTTTTTCACCCAGGCAAATTTGTACGCTCTCTATCGCGATAGTTTTTCTACTTCCCAAGGAAATATCACATATATCAATTCGATAAAATTCTCCGAAACTAAATTATATCGTTTTCGCATTATCTTTCGATTCTATTCCAAATAAAATGATACACGATATTTTCCTCATTTATTTTGGCACTATAAAGATTTCGAGAATCGTCCATGCGCGCGATCGAAATAAGTTTTATTTCACTTTGTGGAAAACGTTAATTCTTTCCCCTTTCCCTTTTTTTGGCGCGACGATAATGAGGTCAGAGATGCAAAAAGGTATTAGTGCGATACAGATTTCGCAAACAAATGTCCGTGCCTCTGTCTCTCAGCTCTCCTTCTCTCTCCGCGGAGGACTCCCTCTTCGTCGCGGACGAAGTCCTCGAAACGTTACGGTGCACCGCGCAAATTTACTATGCAAATTAGCAGATGTATTTTCCGTTCCCCAGCGAAAACACCGACCGGGGACCGTCGGCAAAAAAACGCATTCCACCGAGACGGTCGAACAAAATGTCCGCCGTGCGAAGAATAATTACGTAATCGCGGGTAAAATCCGTCGTTGAAAAAGAATCGAGAAAAGTCCGCGCGGTGATCATGAGCGTCGACAGGATTTTTACCAACAACTTTGCTAAAACTTCCTGTTATTTTGAGAAAAAGGTATTGTCGTAATGAACCTACTCTTCGCCATAACGCGTCAAAATTTTACATCATAATACATATTTCCCTTGGATAAATTCTGTGTGAGTTTTCAGTTTAAAAAAAATTTGAAACATCAATTTCTGGTGGAGATGAAGAAGAAATTTCAAAACACACTTTAATGAGAAGGAAGTCCAAGCATCTTCCGTTAGGGATTAAATCCTTAAAAGAGAACGAACTTGGGGATTTTATTTGCAAGCTACGAAAATTCTGTAAATTTTTACTTGTTGAAAAATCCACGATGCACTTCACTCATAAAGCACACAGCAAAGAAGCATCGTCGTGCGGCTCGCTCGCACCACCCGCAGTGTTGTTCTCCATCCCCGAAATGCGAAAATTCATGAATACAAGAGTGTCGGGAGCAAAAAGGGTAATGGCGCGCGGATGGGGGGGGGGGTGGCAAAACGTGAAGTCTTGTAAGTTTGCCGGTGTAATGGAGCGGCGCGACGCGACGGGACTCGACGCGCGACAAGAACGAACGATGATATTATAGGCGGCGCGATTTCGGCTAAGATACAAATTTTAAATTACAACGCGAGTCACGAGGAGAAAGAAACGAGAAGAAAGTAAGGAGGGGAAGGGAGAGGGGACGAGGCGACCGCCGAAGATAATATGCAAAAGAGAGAGGCTTAAAAAGTAATTACCGCTGAACAGCGCGGGCTGGTTAAAAATTGGCGTATATAAAAAGTTTTCTAATTTCGGCCCGGCCGGAGGACTCCCGTGGTCGAGGAGTGGAAATGAGAGAGAAAGAGGGATCGCTTAAGCCGCGTAGTTACGTACATCTCGGTATGTATTATACGCTATCGCATTAAGCGTGCTCGGCCGCGTAAGGTATGTGCCGGAGAACACCAATGTGCAACAGTGAGCAACGTGGTCTCGTAGATTAGCAGTTCGAAGTACTCTCGACTAATTGAGAACTGCGATTTTATGCGATAAATTTTCTCGTCGGTTTTATACCCCGTACGAACGAGCGAACGATTTACGCAAATAATTAATGCGTGCGTGTATAAATATTATTTACATATTGCATCTTAAATTTATGTCTTGCCATCAAATTTTGATACCAATTACGAGTTATTGTCTTGAAAGCGTAAACTAGTAAAATTGCTCGATATTTTATTTTACGTCTTCTAGAAATCTATTTTTCTCCTTTAAAAGAAGATCTTTCGCTATTAAACACTGCGTTTAATTTTTTTTTTTTTTTTATATTGTACAAAAGCAGCAGGATTTAGAGAGAAGTGTAATCCCCGATATAAAAAATTTACCGAAACATATGTATAAACAATGACAAAAACGAGAATCAATAAAAAGAGTAATTTTCTACGGACAATAAATCTTTTAAACAAATTCACGAAGTGAAACGGAGAACAATTATCCATTATCTTTTATTTTTTTACAATAGGGCATTTAGTTGAAAAGAATTTATACATATATATATATATATTTACGCCCGTTGTTATTTCAAAAATAACATTAACACGGAAAAAATAATATTAACACGCGAAAAAAATTTGTGGAAACAGTAACACGGCAGTTTCAAACGGAACTTTAAAATGCACCGAGTGATGTGTGAGTGATTAATATCGCACGAGTGCTGAATTAAAAAAATTGCATAGCGCAGTATCATTCCATTAACCTAATTACCACCAGTTATTAGTGCCGCAACGATTATACAGGTAGAAAGGTTTCCGTTACGAGCGTATTGTCGGGTCAGAGACTATCCGAAGTGCAAACAGTCGCGGACATTTTCTCACCCGTGTAAATGCTAATAAATGCCATTAAATGCCAGAAAAAGATATTCTGGTAAAGAAAGTAAGATGAACAACGCTGCCGTAATTACCTAGAGAGCAACATGTCTTTTTGCTGCAATTAAAACGTTATCTCTCATGACACAACATTCACTCCGTCGTCGTTGTATACGCCGTTATATATTTTTCGACGCAAAAAATTGATCTAACTAAAACTAAAATTGATCTAATGACTAAAAGTGATCTCTTATCATATTCACGACGATTTTTTGCGTCACATCGTCGCCCTTCACAAAAATCTAATAAATTAAAAATCAGCAACGATATTTAAGACAACTATTTTAAACAGTTTTGTAAATAGAAAATTGTATCCAGAAATAGAATAAATCGTTACAAAAATAGAATGCCGACAATCCAGTTTTTATTTTTCATTAATTTTTTTATGTCAATCTATAACTTTTACAATATATATATATATATATATATATATATATATATATATATTCTTCAAAAAATAAATAAGAAAAAATTAAAAGTTTATGTGATATGCATTCTATGTATATCAAATGATGGTTTCCATATTGATAAACATTACAGTTATATTTTGGTTATATTTTAACGCAAAGTTAAAAACTGTAGAGTTTCACTGTTTACTGTTATTTAAAATATATCAAATATTTACGTTAAATGTTCAAAAGAAACAAGCATTTTGATACACCAGAGCTTCTAATCTTTCTGATCTAATCTTTTAACATTAAGTATTAATTTTAAGTAATTTGTTATTAAAAAATATAAAAATATAAAATTAGCAATCATAAGTAATCTACGCAGTATTTATAGCTAATAATAATATCAAGTGGTCTGAGCGCAAAGTTCAGCGTGGATTAGCAGTGACCCATGAGACATGGACCGTATTAAGAACCTGTACTAAGAACTTGATCAGCCCAATCATTACTAAGAACCGATAATCGTGTTCTTGTTCAAGTATCTATCTTTATACCTTGCGTTGTTTGAACAAACACACTCTCGTACATCCTCCACATAGATATTTTTTTATCCAAGTGATGAATAGCAATCGAAGGTTAATTAGCATATTCCGCACCTGACAATTCGCCCATTTAAAATATCGAGATTCGCACGTAGACAGTAAATATCATTGCATGCGTAAGCAATAAGCGTCTACATGTGCGGCGAGCTTACGGCGAGGCTGAGTCTAATAAAGTTTAACGGCGATCCTCGACGTTGCGAGTCGCAATATCTGCAACGCGACACAACGCGTCGTTTCATTAACACGTTTCGCTCTGGCTCGTTATCGCGAATTTTCAAGATTCCGCTTACGCACATTCGCAATACCTAGATTCCTAGACAGTCGGGATTCCTCTCTACGTTGCTGGCAAGACGCCGAGCTCGCGCTCCGAGTTCACGTTAAAATTATTATCTGTCGACAATTATTTTAGATAACAATTTTCAGAGTGCGCGATAGTAGTAAGTTATGAAGCAAGGATAAAATTATCGCTTTTTATAGATGTTTATCGCGTAATCGTAAAAACAAGTAACAATGACGTGTCATAATTTGTGATATTATAATTCATACGATTGCGATTAATAAACATACACTATTTTTTCAATAAAGAATTAATATTATATAAATTATATTAATATTAAAAATATAATACCTTCATGTAGCTTTTAAAACCAATTCTTTAATATTTATCATAACTTATTTCATTCCTTTCTTTCTTCAGTTTTTAGTCAAATGCCCATTTTGTAATCAGATATTGTATTTCTCCTCTACTTTAAAATATTTAAATTTTGTATTACGTTAAATGCTAACTTTTTTCATGTTTTCATGTTAATTTATTAAATCTATTTATTATTTATTACGCTGTCTTTTAAAAATTTATTCCCAAATCTCTTTATCTATCCGCCCATTTATCTCTATCTATCTATTTATCTTCATT
This sequence comes from Pogonomyrmex barbatus, assembly GCF_055798465.1. Classification (NCBI taxonomy): domain Eukaryota; kingdom Metazoa; phylum Arthropoda; class Insecta; order Hymenoptera; family Formicidae; genus Pogonomyrmex; species Pogonomyrmex barbatus. The sequence goes on along the minus strand of NW_028297118.1, from coordinate 1,558,840 downwards.
GACCATATTCTAAATTCCATATCGCGCAATTCAATCTCAATCCGTCATATGTAACGTGATACAATCTGCAAGAGTGTCGTTAAGAACGGAAGTCCTGCTAACAAATCTCTCCTAGTATCAAAAACCAGGTGGACGACATGTTCTCTCCTGTCGATACGAAAAATGCCGTGCATTCGATACCTCAACTACTCGCTGTCTGGTGGAGCACATTTTGCTGGAAGCTTTAACAACAGCTTGCGGAATATTACGACAGGGCCTTCTCTGTAATATTCTATTCTCCATCTCAGGGCATGACAACCGACACTCGAGACCCTTTCCTCTTTCTCCATTGCTCCTTCCTTCCCTCCTCCCTTCCTTCCTTCCTTCCTTCCTTCCTACCTTCCTTTCTTCCTTCCTTTCTTCTTTTCTTTTATATACCACATTTTTCAAACGTGTCTTCTTCCGAGCAAAAATCTGACGAGGTAAGGAGATCAAGTGATCTCACTATCCGCCATTGTATAAAATCCTCACGAGCGGACCATCGGTTGCAGGATACAACCGCGGACACGTTTGCAACGAACCGAAATAATGTTGCGTGCAGGTGCCTCATCATCTTGGTCGCTACATATCTTTCATATGCGCGCCTGAAATAAAAAAAAAAAACCTGTTCTTTCCGCTGATATCCTTTCCGTGCTCTGACAAACGTGTCGTTGTTCAATTTAAGAACAGCCGATTGTCGTTGAAGCTATCAAGAATGCAAAAAAGTACTGCCAATATATTTAAATAATTTTCAAGTAATTCTATTTGCGCTTTATCAACAAATAAAATAAAATATAGTTAATATTTTTTTAAATATTACATCATATTAAAAAAAAATAAATAAATAAAAATTAAAATTATCTTACGAGTTTGTAATATAAAGCAATTTCCTATCAATTATTAATTTAAGATAATAAAGTAATATCTTTCAATATTCATAGAATATTGGTTAAGAAACCCGTAAACTTCTTCTTTGATGAATTATTTTGATTACATGATAATTACTTCAATTACTTATCACAAAAAAATATAGACTTATCTTATATGAAATTAATTGTAAAAATATACTATTCGATATAATTTACATGTTTTAAGTTTTCATTTCATATAATTAAAAATATATTTCTTAATTCGAATTTTATTACATATAAATTGGATTTTATTTTTCCCATTTTACGAAAAATGGAACACTATCCATATCTGTAATGTACGTTACATATAACATTAAACTAAAATTATCGATCTACAAATTACATTAAAGGCATATTTTAAATAATAATCTTCATAGATATTAATTATGCATGACTCTCATCATGCCTACATGTACAATCACTTAGCATAAATAAATTTTTGCACGCACTGTCGCGCATCCCTTCGATGGACGGCGCATCCCCAATAATATATTCGTTACGAAATTTAAGGGTGCCGACTGTTACCAAAGCTGTCGCGCATAAAGTGGGGTCTCTCAGTGAATAGCTGCGACTCAACGGTCGACTTTACTCGAGTTAATTAAACCCAACATTGCCGTGAATAAATTCACTTAACTCTGAAGCGACGGCTTAGTCATCAGTAATATGATATCCGTTTCCCGATCGTCATTAACATTACTTAAATATTACTCAAGCGTAATATAAATATAGATAAAAATAGACATTGTACCAAACACTTTGAAAATTAACGATCTTTAAAAGAAGATCTATTTGAATTTTTAAATTCCATTTCTCATTTCCTTTTTTACTCCGAACAACGGCAATAAACCAATTTGTCAAACTAAAATATAAAATAGAATAATACCGGCAGAAGATCAAATAAATTAAGTTACTTCATTAATCTCTACATTAATGATGTGAGATAATTATAAAAAGACTCGAATAAATAAATTTAATCAAAGCCATACAACAAAAAGTAAGAAGATGGTAAAAAAAAAAAAAAAGAGAGAGAGAGAGAGAAAAAATGTGGTGCGGAAAATTAGGAATAAGTATCTAATAACTGAAAAATGTGTTCCGGTATCCGGACGCGAGAGCGGAAGGGAGGGGCAAAACGTGCGGGGAAAGTCAATGAGGGGATGGCGAGTCGACGACGTAGAAATGAGGGCCGTACGAGAGGAATGACAATGGTATGGAAGCCATGGAGAGGGTTTAAAACTTCAACCCCTCGTGGAAAATTTACAGCGAGTTGGATCCGGCCGCGTCATTAAACACGTTGTTTCATAATTCACGCTACGATATATCTCTCGCCCTCTCTCTCGGTCACGTGACTGCTCGTTAATTCTTCCGTTCTGCGTTCCTGTCGAACGAGTATATGTGCAAGCGCATTCAAGCGTTTCAAGAAACGCCAAAGCCAAATTAATTTCTCATTCTTCGTCGACCAAGTATCGGAAGATAATCAATCATCCCCATACATTCTAAACTTCGCAAAAATATATATCCGTGTTTCAACTTTATTATTCCTCAAACTAAAGCATACGTGCTTGGCAATATGTACTCGAATTTCTGGATTTCTATTAGTTTCTCTTATCTTGATAAGTTGAGTTTTGACGTTAAAATGTATGTCCTAGATTTATAATAAATGTACAATTACACATAATGTTGAAATATAATAGTTATTAAAATATGCCTCGTTTAATACAAATTGAGCTTACTATATCGTTAACCAATTATCGATAGAATTTTCTTAGTAGTCTTGTACAAAATAACAGTATTTTTAATATCTTCTGCAATCTTTGAAATAAATATTATAGAATGAAGTAATCCGATTATTAAAGATTTAATAAGTTAACCTCTTATTTTTAATACACACTGCGCTTCTATCTGTATAATAGGATTAATTCAACGACACTGTATAACGAGTAAAATGCAAATCCTTACATTATCACGTAAAATAATAATAATAAACACATATCTTTAATAAGAGATAATAATAAGAGATCAATGAGCGGGAATAATTACATACTTATATTTCGCACGCGTAAGAAATATTTTTGCTTCTTCCTCTCCTGGAAACATTTTGGTGTAATACTATTTAAATTTTTCTTAATTAAATGTAAAATTGAAATTCAATCCTCTGTGGCCAGCTAAATCAATAATTCTTAATGTAATGTTGTGCAAAATTTTATATTACGTTTTGCATTTGTAAAGAAAAATAAATTTTTCAATATTAATTTTAACTCGCTTCTTCGAACATTTCAACGCGCGTGGTTTCTCGCGATAAGAAATTACGTGCAGTTTGTAGAAAGAGATTTGAGAATCACTGAACTGCGGATATTCCCGCAACCGCGTTTCCGTGCGACAGTGTAATTAATCGCACCAACGTAGACGGCGCGTTTAAGGCCGGGATTATATTAGCAAACGTAAAATGCATGGGCACTCGCGGTGTGCTGAAAAGTTGCAGGGCCGTATTTATATTTTCGTAGTCAAATTGAAATCGACGCAATTTAGACGAGGCGAAACTAATAAAATATTCCATTTCAAGGAGGCGCAGAGTCGTCGTTGATTCGTTATCGGACTTTAAACGTCCGCTTATTTGGGGAACGAAACTTTGAACTTAACTTAATCCGTACCTAACTAACGTATTTTCATCTTACTCGTGTTTGTCAATATAAAATAAAATAAAATTCCTTCGTTCCCTTTCAGTCGTATATGCAAGTCGTAACTGCCTATTTATAGCAATTCTGGCGCCTGGTTCGTCGAAACGAGGTTGGGCAAATTGCGACGAAAGCTTCAACGTCTTTTCGAGTCCTCATCGCGACGACGTGGCTGTCGTTAAAAATGTAATCGGCAAAAGTTCGGAGAGTGATAAATGCGCAAAATTGTTAAATAGTTTCTAACATTTGCAATCTATTTAACAATAATTTCAAAAATTGGAGAATTAATAAATTCTTCGATACATTTAATGTGTCAATATCTTTCTTTATAGAATGACGATGTCCAAGGATCATTATAAAATTAATTACATTAAATTTGTAAATGCAATTTTATTTTATGAAATTGCATTTTAGTTATGGCTACAAAAAATAAAGATCGTTTAACTTTGCGAGATTATCCGTACCTAATAAAAAAATATGTATAAAACTTTATGCTCTTTCAGTCCCCCCCCCTCCTTCCCGCTTGGCTCATCTCTTCTCTCGCTCTTTTTCTGTTCAAACAATACGATTTTACTCTTACGGTTTTATATACGCAAGAGATACGATTATGTCGTGTAATTATCTGGGTTTGCGATTCCTGATATATCGTACGAATAGCTAAAATAGTCGGACAGTAGCAACTTGGTAGGAGCGGAAACACCGCAGCTATCAGCAGAGCGTAAGCATCAAGAGTCACGAGAACATCAAAAGCTACAAATTGCACCGATATCTCTGATAGTCAAGACGACCTTTCATAAGACTCCTCGTCGGGATATGGTAGCTTTGTAAGGTCGCTTTAAGTGCGATATTGGGGGACATGGGAGTCCATTACGAAGAAGTTGTGGTCTACATTGCCTCATCAGGAAGTCGTTAACCTAGCCCGCCGACACTCAATGTCCTCTCCATCTACGCTTCTGCAACGATTACCCTTTCGTAACTTCGAGAATCTTTAAACTTTGATATATATATATATAAAACAGAAAATGAAGCTTATCTTAAACATGCAACGTAAAGAACGTATGTAAAGTATTTTTTTTTAATTCTTCTTTTTTACTTTTTACCGTTATCCGTCTATCATTTGTCAATTTTCTTCATTTATGCAAAATATTATTTGTATGTATTATTCTTTCCTAAACATGAATGGAATTGTTAGTGCAACCATTGCAAACTCCTTAATAAATTTTTTTTTTAGAAAAATTTAATTAAGAATGCAAATTGTGTAAAGTTTGATAAATAATTCAAATGATAAATTATAATCGTTTCGTTATCATATATTTCGTTATAGCTTACTGAATTTTCGCCAACGAGATAAAATACTATTTTGCAATTTCGACAAACTGGTTACAAATTGTGTGAATAGCATATTGATCTGCGCACACATACGCACACATAGAAATCATCTTAAAATATCGGAGAAACTATGTCAAATAGAATTGACCTCGGCAAGATTAGTAAATCAGTTCCACTGATCTTGTTAAAAATTTAATTAACTCGAATCGTAACGTTATCTTTCTTTATACGTTACATAATACTCTTATTTTATAAGAATTATTTATTCATCAAATAAAATTATTTTGATAAAACTATTCAATAAAATACAAATAACAGTACAAATAATACTATTAATACTATTAATACGACTAATATAATAATAACCAATCGTAGTTAAGAAATTTAGTTTTATTCAATAGCAATGAAGTGAAAGTATAAAAAAATTGATAATTTTCGATAATAGCAAAATATTAATCGACACAAGCAATTATAAATAAAAGAGAATTAAACTTCAAGGACATTATTGAAAAATTCGATCAAATTTTTACAAATCGAAACGTACGAATCATTGAACATTAGAATCCGATTTATGCAACTTATTTCGTAATGCAAATTCTTCAGTCCTCAATTTTGTGTTCTCGCGGCAAAACACGCTCGCGGCGAAAAATATTCTGACCATCCGAGAGTATACACTTGGAATTCCCGAGCGAGAATCGACAAGCACGGAAAAAATTCTCGCGAGGGGTCACGTCAAAGAAAACTGAATTCCACCACCAGAAGTTTTATCGATGCAAATATTCTTTTAGACCGTCGCCGCCCGGCACGCATCACATCCTTCGACTCCTTCGATACGAAACAACTGGCCCTCAGCGAATCCACCCTCCCCCCCCCCTCCTCGGCGGGGACGACACCTCGCAGATAACTGAATTTCAAACTCGTCCCTCGAACTTTCATATATTTTTCTTCGCGATGCAGTGGAAATATTGTGCGCGCGGTGTCCCAGGACGATATTGCAAGATACGGAAATCCTTGGCGCGCGTCTTACGCGAGCTGAGCCATTCGTTGACACACGTTTCTCTCGTATTCACGCACAAAATGTCGTTGGATTGATATCGTAAAACGTTATAGGCATAGTTCGTGTCGTAAAATCGGACCGGAACTCTTAACGCGCATATTAAAGTATCAAGATTCAAAAATGTGTAATGAATTTGAGTTCGGAAAAGTCGGATATATTCAAGTATATATATCTTCTCTTCGGCGAGAGTTATTCTGAATAAAGATTCGGTTGAATATTAGACAAAGAGAAATGGATAAAGAGAGATGGCTACACCTTTACAAATTGGCATCACGCAAACGCAAAAAACAGCAAAGGTTTATATGTATCTATCGGCTATCTCGTCGAAGCTGATGATCGCGTGATGTCGAGCGATGACATAAGCGTCAGGATTCGCTTCCATCTACAGTCCACCCGATCGCGCCAATGGTCGACAGTTCAGCTGACATTCCGTATTTCACTGTCAGAAGTCAAAACTTAGAGCGCGGCTGAAGTGAAATAATGTACGCTCTGAGGTTATTTATGAGCGCGTAGAGGCAACAGAGGCGCTGCCAGTGCGAGTCGTGAATTGTGGAACCGCCATCGGAGACAGAGAATTCACTGGTGCATCCCGACAACGACGACGCCGATGACGACGACGATGACGACGACGACGACGACGACGACGACGACGACGACGACGACGACGACGCCGACGACGACGACGACGACGACGACGACGACGACGACGACGACGACGACGACGACGACGACGATGGCGACGGTGGTGACGACGAAGAGGATCATGGCGACCGAAACTTCTTACAATTTCCCGGCACGACTTTTTCACGGCTGAATGTCGCACTTCCCTCGTGCCAATTTCTACGGCTATTGGATTTTTTCGCAACACGTGGGTAGTAGGATGCCAACGTTCTGGTGCTTCGACCGCTCGTTGATGGCCTCCCGCAACGAGTTCTCGAGTGATTTTGATGCATTATATTATAACTGATGATAGAGACGGATCGACATTAAAGCGACAAAAATATCCCTGGACGGAATAAAAATATCCAAAGACGTAACAAAATTCAATTGCTAAATTAAATTATATTCTTTTTTCCAAAGATAATATAATTAATATAATTTAAATATAATTATATTAATTATATTATCTGTATACTTTTAGACAGAAGACATTCGAAAATAAAATGCAAATTGTGGTAGCGAATTGAATTTATTATGACTACTGTACTACTGTATTTAAGTGTATCAGAAAACAAAGCTGGATTCTGTTGAAGAAATTATGGTGACACTGAGCAAATGTTGATAAACTTCCCATGCCCGCAGGCACGGTCGTGGGCATCCAGATTTGACGCGCGTAAAGTAAACTCAACGTGATGTCATCTGTGTTCGTGGTCAACTGTTATAAACAGCGTAGCATAATAACATCTACGAGAGAAGGCGATTATTTCACACGACTGCTGGGAATGCTGGCAAAATACCGTTATGCTCAATTTGTCTAACACAAAAGTGACCGAATCGGACATATCTAAAAAAAAATTAACCTTTAGCGGCTTATCAAATCCTTCTTTCCTGTTTTTAAAGTGCTTCGAAAAATCTGTAAAAATATACAGGTGTATTCTCAAAAATATTCTAGAACAAATACCTGTACTTTATTCTACAAGAAATTAAAATGTAGTATAAATCCGGGACCCTTCAACGTGGTGAGAAATTTCTACGAATAGAAAACCGCCCGGACTCGAGATATCCATGTAGGCTACAAAAGGTTAATAAATGTTGGCAAGGATTAAAAAATACGGGAAAAGAAGTTTTTAAAATGTTGCAAGCATGCGTAATGTCTCGACAGGATATATGAGATGACGACATCCCTGATGTTTGTTTCTAACTAAATTCAAAGTAGGTTTTATTTCAATTTACAAGTGTACATATTCCATATCCAATTCGAAATAAAATTTTACGAAATCAGGCAAACATTCGTCACGAATTCCGGTCGTCGCTTCGAAAACACTTCTTCTCGAATAAAATGATACGCGTTAAAACAGACGCGACGTAACGGGTATGCAATTTGCACAAAGTTCCCCTCCCCCCCCTCCCTCGGAACTGCGGAGCGGAGCGAACGCGACAAGCTCGGAGAAAATGCTGTAATTCCGTAAGTCCGAGATCGTACGGCTGTTCCAGTGTACACAGTCGTGCAAACGTAACGGCCGTCGTTTCGGCGTCCCGTAATCTCGCGTAATCACACTTCCTAAGGTAAGTGCCGGCTTTCGAGAGCTTTCGCCAGGATCGCGATCGCGCCGGATATCACGGTGTAATCCGCGGTCAGTCCGGTGTCTCACGCGCGGCGACGAGCATTTCGCAGCTCAACGTTGCGCATACAAAACAAATGACAGCGGATCGGCGTAAAATCGAGAGAAATAGGACCGTACAGAAGCGGCCGTAAGGAAGCGGCGAATCCTCGACGAGCGGGAAAGGCGGGAAAGGATCGAGGATATCCTCGCGCGGTAAAGCCGGCGGTAAAATTCCGCCGGCGGGCGCAAATTCGATGAATTCGCCTGCTGTGCGCGCTCGATAAGGGACGTTTACATACGTCTTAAAGAATAATCGGCGTTACTTTAACGCCGAGATCGCGCCTATAAGCTATAAAACGTAACGCCCATAAGATATCGGAGAGAGAGAGAGAGAGGGGGGAGAGGGGAGAGGGGGAGGGGGGAAGCGACGTTCGATCGTGACCATGATGTCTGTCGCAACTGACATATGGAGCACGGACGACACGAGGATGTATCTCTATGGCAACTGGAAAAAAAAAAAAATCATTTTCGATTTGTCGCGAGTGGATGAAGCGCGGATCAAGTACTCGTTACGGGAAACACAGTTGCAATGTAGTGACGGAAGCGATCACTTGTAACGGCATTTAATTAACACGACTATTGAATTAACACATTTTCAAGTTCCTACGATACAATTTCGTTGCATATCTCGCGACTGTTTTAATTTGTAGTGTCAATCCGAAAGATTCCTCCCTTCGAAGCGAATTGAATATCGTGACAGGATTTGATTCACGCGACATTCTTATTTTTAATGAAACATATCGACTAATGAATTTTTTAATGAAATATATCGACTTTAGACAGTTTGAATCGTCATGCTTTTAAACCTGTAAATTAATTCCTGTATGATTTGTATACATTATATATATTTGTATAATTCGAATATGCATATTGTAAATTCAATGTGATCTCAAATTTTTTATTTTATTATTGAAACCAATTATTTCTAATAATATTAGAACAGCGCAAGAGGGATTATTCATTTTTAACATTATATATAAAATTAATATCAATATTAATATCTGTCTGATGTTAGACTTTCAGAGCGTAAATTATACTGAAAAAATGGTCTTGTAATCATAGCAAAAATTATCTGAAATGGATAAATAATTAACAAACATTGCAATATCGCATATGTTTTGTATATAATGAATATATATATAGATAGAGATAGAATTTATATTTGAACAATTTGTCTAATTTATAGTAAGAAAGTCTCTGTGGCGCCCACTTAGATAATAGCCAATTACACTCCTTATAAAAGTGACTATATGATTTGATTATAAGACTTAAATTTTCTTGTATCATATTATATTATTAAATATTATTGCTATAAATTCTATATATGACAGACAATTTTCTAGCAGACACAAAAAACAGTAATATATATTTTAATTATAACATTTAGAATTCTGGACTAGCAAAAAATTTTTTTGAATGTGCAAAGTATCTTTGTAAATGTCTATTATCCTTCTATTATCCTTAACATAATAATAAGTAAACATAGTAATAAAGGGTTTGCCTACATTTGCATAAGTGTACACGCAATTTATCAAGTTCCACTAGACTGCCTTCTTAAATGCGTCGTAGGAAAATGGAGGAAAATGGAGAACAAAATCGACGATTAATAGAGTCTATTTTGTAGCACCATAGAAAAAACGCACTATGCCACGAGAGCTTTTAATTACGCGAGTAATATTGCGCATTTTCAAAAGGACACTGCGTTAATCCATTGTCTCTTGAATTCCGGAGTAAAAAAGAGGCAACGGGAAAAGCCTTCGGAGAATAGAGATTGCATCGTTAAAGGTGGTTGATTTTAATTTCACGGAGCGCGAGTCTTCGGTTACGCTACGAACATGTGAGCCGCCTAAGTGCCACCTTCCTGTACTGCGTTCCTGCGTCTGTGTGTACCATTAAATGTATGTGTAAGACTATATACCTCGTGTACGCTTCACACGCGCGCGCGCGCGCGCGCGCGCGCGCACGCACACGCACACACACACACACACACACACACACACACACACACACACACACACACACACAGAGGCGCGAAATATCTCAAAAAAGGCGTATACCATTTTGATGAATAACACCACCGGTAGGAAGTCCGTTCTATCTTCGAAGTTACGGTTCAGCATTTTTAACGATAACCTCGACACATCGAGATTTAGCACTTATCTCTAAATTGGAACGTGCTTAAAATAATTATTTAAAAAATATATATATATAATTTATAAATATAGCAAAAAATTATTTTTCTCACGTTTGTCCCCGCCTTTATATAGATTTCAAAAACAAGAGAATAAAACAATATATCACAGTGGGATTAGATTCTTCAGTATTTCTTCATTCTGTCTGAATGATAATCTGTAAAATATCGAAAAGTATTTATCAAACACCGTCGATTTTCGTGAAAGTGTAGGGTTACCGTTTTCCATGTGGCGATGTAACGGAGGGGGGGGGGGGGTATATGTTTAGACGCTCGCCAATACGGTGGTAACCAACTCAATAGTTAACCCTACGGTGGTCGTGCACGTGGCACGTGCAACCAACGGATAGGAGAAACGGAAGGTGCAGTAAGCGAAGAGAGAAGAGAGAAGAGAGTCTGTGGGAGTGATCGATGGGACGGCGTCCAAGCGTATCTAAATAATTAGCTGTCTCTGTTCCGACCCCACCCCGTTTGTAGTGACCACCCTATAATACGACAATACGACGTACACGACGCGTGTGTTCGCTGACTGTGCGACCGGGCGAACGCGGGCGAGAGGGAAGAGAATATATCATGAATCGCGTGATTCTACGCCGTGTTACGAATACGAATTTTCGCGCCGCTTTCGCACCTTTACAGCGAAAAACTTACAGCAAATGCCTCGTAAGGGGCGAAACTTCCATCGAGGATTATTCGCGGGGAGATAATCTCCGCGGGGTTGCGAAACATATAAATATTTCAAAGATCGGTGTAATCCCAGCGAGAGAATTTAAGAAACTTGAGCAGAAGCGAAATTTTGTGGTCGCGAGTACCTAAACAAGTTTACAAAAGTTTGCTCGAAACGACGTTGTTATCATGCCACGGGATAAAAAGGAGAACAGTAAAGAAATTGTATTAGCGAGAACAATTTTGTAGCGGAATAGAGAAAAGAACATTTAAAAAATTTTTTTCCACATCTCTCAGCAGGTGAGAGAGAGCAAGGAATTTTCAACTAATAATATACACACAATCAAATGCTTAATAATACAATTTTGCTGTTTTCTGCTCTCGAACCGCTAGAGAGATAAATCGTGCACAACTTACGTTGCACAACAGCATTATACGTTAAGAGAACGCCTTCATTATCTGTTAACGAGCTCGTAATCTGTTTTTGTCGTTATTAGCGCGCGCAATGGATCATACAGACACATTAAACACGCGTTAACCGCGATATCCGCGATAAAAAAAAAAATGCAAAAGCATCGAGATTCTCCGATTCTCTCGAGTCTTCCAGTTGCTCTAAATTCGAACAATGGACCAATTTTACGGTAACGATTTCCCACTAAAATCGAACCAATTAATTTACATCACGTATATGTTCGTATTAGCATTCATTTTGGCGTCGCTTTTTTTCATCATTTATCGGAGCTAATGACGAGCATTGCGCGCGTATTATGCAATCGCGCGCATATAAAACTTGCCAGGCGCGTCGACGTCCGCACGGCAAATTGTCAAATAATTATGCAGTTAGAGTAGCACGGCAGTTAGTAATTTTAATTAAAATCAACGCGACGAACATTCGCTCAACGTTCCAATAGTGTCAATGGAAACGCGGCCAACGGCGATGCTAATTAACCAAGCGAATGGATTTTACGATGTTTTGTTGTATCAACCCCCCCCTCCTCCCCCCCCGCAAACAAAAACTCAACCGACAAAGGATGCAAAATTTTCCTCCGACTATACTGCGAAAATATCAGCATTAATTACAAACTAATTCGAACCTATTCATAGGCGGGCGGCGCGAGTTTTTGTGTTTCATGCCCAGGAAATTATGTGGAATTACCGCCGCTATCCCAATGTAATAACCGAAATTTAACTCTGAAATTTTGTTGCCGTAAACACGAGCGGATAAATGATTATAAAAACACACATTTGCATGCATCGTCGTATTCGGCCGAGTGTCCGGCAGCACTACGTCGAGTACGCGTAAGTATACGTTATTCAGTTTTTATGCACGCATAAATGACATAATAACGTTATAAATATTAAACGCTTCAGCAAATCCGCGAAACGGCAATATGTTTAATATCGAAATATTTCGAACGATCGGAACGAAATCACGTCACGTCGTGCCCAGCAATAATCGCGTGGACTTGTAAACATCGCGGAAAAACTCGCATCGCTGAAATTTGTTTTTTTTTTTTTTTTTTTTATACGTAATATGCTCTTCAAACAATTCTGCCAACCGCAAAAAATCCTTTAATTTCAAAACAGTACAAACAGAAAAAACACTGTTGAACAAAAATAATTTGCATAAACACTTGTGCAGATGTCCCGTCTAATGAGGAGCTTATTATATGTATGCACAATATTGTTTTGCATAACATAAAATGAATATGTCTTGAAAGTTAACTTTGACATTGCTATGCTCGTCTTATATAATATATAATTTTGTAATTTTTTTTCTGTACAATTATATAATGCAAACTTGATATAAATAATAATATAACAAAAAAAAATGAAATAAAGCTTTCAAGAATTAAAAGCTGCCATTTTACATTGTCCACAATTAAAATCGATTACCTAACGCTTCAAAATTAAACAAAACACAAGGGGCATCTTTTTCCAGAAGGGAAGAAAGAATTTTTTCTCAAATTATCGCAACAAGCGTTGCTGGCGCCTCTTCTCGCATTGAGAGATTTCATCGTTCTCTCGTCGGTATCAATTGGCAAACGTGTATGTCCACGATTCCAATTCACGCGACACACACACACACACACACACACGCACACGCAAATACACAGGACAACGCAAAACGGACGTCACGGTGGCGCGCATATTTTCGCGCGCATCAGAATACGTGCGAGTGCGAATAGTTATTTACTACCCTCGTATATACGAGTAGCGAGGCTGGTTATATCGCACGTGAGCCGCATTTAATGTCCCGACGGCCAATAGTTTCTAAGTGTTTTACCGTGTAGTTTTACGGCCGTCGGGGCCGAATATTTCGAGCCACCCCCGAAAAACATTTAGGAGAGTAGGCCCCGACTCCTCGGCCATGTTGTTGCGTGGCGTACGCGCGCAACATTCACGGCAATATTCTTGGCCTCGATGGAAGCCCATTTTATCCGAGCGTCGCTCCTCTCCCCTTTCCCCCTTTGTCCCTCTTTCTCGCTTTCTCCCCCTTATCCCGTTCCCTCCTTCCCGTTCGATCTGCCCCGGCAAGATTTCTTCCCGTTTCATGTCCCTTCTTTTCTGGACCATTTGCCGCTTCGTTCCTCGGAGCACATATCAAATTCGCGCGGACCGACGGCCTTGTTCTTAAATAAGTCCAAGTTTCGATGAGGGCCGATCTAACAAGGAAAGCACTTTTGTTCAAACACCCGTCGCCCGACGATGATGAACTCGGAAACTGCCGTTTCTCCCGCGCCGTAAATCAATTTTCATTCTCTAAATCTGTATCGGCGACAGACTTGGACGTCTAAATCAAGTCCGATTTAACTCGATATCTCGTAAGTTGAAAAGGCAGTTCTTTATATCTAAATTTTTATGTTGCACTTCGATATGCGTCAAAATATTTTTCTCCGCCGCATGAAACTGAAAATCTACAAACTCTTCGGATCTTTCCGCCTAGATAAAATAACGGGTATTTTACACGCGAGAGGCAAAATTAATTAAAATTTATTAAAAATGATTTTCACACGCGAACTAATAATCGCAATATTGTTGTCGCGTTGCACGCAGTATGAGTATTCACAAGCTTTACGCCAAAGTTGTAATGTGATTCCCATTATATTGCATCATTGCGTAATTCCGCGTTACTTGGCGTAAATAATATCGTTAACGGTGTCGACGCGTGTAAAACGCGTCGCGCATACGCGACGCGCTATAATGCAACGAAAGAATATTATTTTTGTGCAATTTGAGAGTGCGGACACCACGAGGTGAAATATGATCGGTGACCCGGATTTAATCCGTAATGAAAAAAAAGTGCAGGACGCAACCTTGCTTCCTCCTGACAACCTTCGCGAAGGAAATAGGACAAATCTTGGATTTTTCAAATCGAAAGCGTGAAGGACGCTGCTCTACGAAACACGGTCCAGTTGTTGGATATATCATATTCCATCTTGCTTGATATATATATATATATATATATATATTCAGTCGCGAGTCTTTAAGCGTTAAGTCATCTCCATTAGTAGCTTTGGTAATGGGACAAGACATTTCTCGTCGCGCGAAAATCTCGATGATGTTTTCGCCCCAGAAACACAGAAACCAATCCGACGTTTCGTTCGTATTTCTTGACGGAATATTCCTGGAAGAGACCGAAGTGTTTTTACGAAACTGTATATAAATATTTATGGAATGCGGAGAAAAGATATAAAATTAAGTGCGATATAAAACGCACGTCTCTAAGAACAATACAATTGGGATACAGTCTTGCGAGTATATCTTTGCAAGTGATGTAAGTCTGAAGTCCAAAGACGTTAAGATTAAATTAGGACACGGATAAACCGGAAATTACCAAAATAGCCAGATGTTGCGTGCGCAAGCATCGCACGAATAAGAACAGGTTCTATTTTCGTGCGATCAATCGCTGCAACCGATTCCACGCGCGCGATTGCAGTTTCTACGTTACACCGGCTGTAACATCGCTGCAGCTGCAATTGCAGTTGCGTGCGCAAACGATGCGAACCGAGCGGGTTGCGTGTCCCGCGGCACACGCTCACTTTGCGCGAAAGAAACTTGAGCAAAACTGCATCTCGTTTCGTATACGAGCCAGCGAAAAGCTTGCGTCTTACGACGCGGCACGTCGTGTTTATTAGCGGAACTTGGCGGAATTGCGGAACGCGTCTCTCTCTCTCTCTCTCTCTCTCTCTCTCTCTCTCGTAGACGTATTGATATTCCTCACGCCGTGTACGTCGAGTCGAGAAAATTGCACGAAGGGTGAGCCCTTCAAAGCCGCGCGTTCCCACGAAACAAATTACCGAGCGACAAGCGGGGACACGACTAGGCGGGTGCGGCGGGCGCAACGTGCATTTTGAGGAGCCGCGTACGAGAAGTAGTCGTAAAACTAGTTTGCGCCGAAGAAACGTTCGAATTCGCAATGTGCAATCCCTCAGCGAAACACGGCGCGCGATTCAATAAACCCGATGAAGAATACTCCGTCACACGCTTGCCAAAGGTCTAGTCATCTATGCGGAGCTAGCTTAGCAACGAATGGATTTAGCGACACATTTGTCGGGGGGGGGGGGGGGGAGGAGTGTGTCTTCCATCGCGCATTCTTATTTCGATCACACACCAAGACACCTACGAAGACGCTTGCTTCGAGCAAATTCGCTTTATCGACACACCTCTAGGAAATATGCCTACCGTCCCCGCGTATATACGCATATACCTCCCGAAAAAATTCGATTTGAAAACAGGCGCCGCTTCCAGGCGCCAAAACAGATGCACCCTCCTTCCTGCCGCTCGCTTTTTTTCGAAAAGAAAACGAGGTGAACGCGAAGAACGTGGAGGAACGTGCGAGTTAACGTATACGCGCGCGCAAATTTGCAGGCGCGCACGCGATATATATATATATATATATATATATAAAATATACACTTAATCTGTATTCGAGGCGCGAGCGCGCCTCGCCGCGCCCGGCCGACTCTGCCTAGCCGGCGGAATACAAAATTTCCGTATTCAGATGCCCTGCGACAGAAATTGACTTTATTGAGGTTTATTGATCCGCAATATTGTGTTCCGCCGCGCGGAGCGCCCGCGGTGCCGGTTCTTCGCTCGCGTTCGAACGTGCACGGGTTCGCGCCCTCGCGTGTGCACGCACGGGGGTTACTCCCTCTCCCCCCCCCCTCCCCACCTGCCCCCTCGCCCTCGTGTGTGCAGTGTGTTCCCGGAGGTGCAGGGATTCGATTTAAACGGAGTACGGAGTACTTCTACTCGGTCAACGTCGAACACAGAAGCTACCGATATATTAGTCAATATTTGCTCTAAGAGCATCGATACTTTCAAATCAATCGAGAAAGAAAGAGTTTACGAAAATAAATTAACATTAAGACGCGAACAAATTGCCCTCTCATATAAATGTTACTTCGCGATTTGTATTTAAAAAATATGTGTTTCTTTCACGACCGTAAAAATATTTGATCCAATTAGTATTAAATAAATGCGCATGTAAATGAAAAAAATCGGTCTTTGCGATTTATAATTCGACATGCGAATTGCATGTCTTCGGGACAAACATCTTCATGCATGTTGGTTAAAATGTCCTGATAAACAAACGCGACAATCATCATGATAGCGTATCGAGGCCGATTTACCTTCCTCGAGTAGATTATGTGTCGCGACGTTGTCGCTTCAGTATGTGTGTGTTCAGTGCTGAGTACTTTGATACGAAGAACGTTTTTTCATCATGACAAAGTCGCTATCGATTTGACACATAATGGAACGGCAAATGCGTTAAATCATATTAAATTTTTATGCAAATTACAAAGTAAAATAAATGATTATTATTTACTTGCCTCTACTGAAATTTTTAATAACGTTATTACGTTGTCATGAGACGTTGTCATTCGTTCTGCATTAAAAATTTTTTTTCTGTTCTCTTTTGCTTTATATATTTTTCTTTTTCACAATATAAATATATAAATTCATTCAAATTTCTCAAATCGATAAAGCGTCATTTATTTTCTCAAGTGCACTTTGAAAATCATAAAATAATCGTAAAATACGCAACTACAAGCAAAAGTGTCGCGACGCGACGCGATGCCAATTCTGAGCACACTCCCCGAGTGAATTACGCAATCTGCATCTCGTTGGACGACGTGACATAACGCAATCGCAAACAGTATTATTTTTACGATCGTGTCGCCATCATTTGTCACGTTACGATATTTTCTCACTCCCGACGACGCCCTGATTAGCCCTCGGGACGAAATAATTCTAATTACGCACTTTGTCACGGCGGGGACGATTGTCGGTTCGCCATTCGTTGGGATTAATTGGGCCACCCGGTATACATCGCTAGCGCCGAGTCCGAAACAAAGAAGACGCTCGAGTACGGAACTTGGGCGATTTCGAGAAGCCTCGGGTTCGGTGGGTGAACAGGTTTTAGTTCTCACAAAAGAGAACCTACCGAGGAGCCGCCATCTATGCCCATAATATCGCAATGGTCAAACACGCTGGCATTATAACGACGCATAGTTATAAGTTATAAACTGCGCCGAATTACCGCAGCTTTCGAGATAAGCATCGCGAATCGCATCGCAATCTTCCACGTTGTCGTTTCTTTTTTTTTTTTTCGTTTTACGAACCTCTGCACCTCCGATTATCGCGGGCAATTTCGGCGACGATAATTTTAATGTCGATTTAATACCACTGGATGGAATTAAGCGCGACAATACTTTTGCCGGCTCGCTGGGATTCGGACTAAATTTTCGCACAAAGCAAATTTCACTTGACATTATGAATACCGAATTACCGGTGCGGCGACAAACGAACATAATGTTGAGTAAATTGCGAGCGGCGAGTGTAAATATTCTCGCCGGACCGCTGCCAAACTCGATACGTGTCTTTAAACTACGTCGCGAATTTTTACTCTTTATTCGTGTATAATAATTTAGCTCTTCGAATCAAAAAAAGCTTCTTCAAACATTGCTCTATTACACGATGTTAAATTAATTTGTTATTCGAAAAAATAGGATTGCCAAACAGCTGATTGTAGACATTGTTTGACCTTAGTTGACAAATAATCGATCGATTCCTTTTTATCGCTCAACCAAGCGGGTTATGGAATAAAGTTGAGGGGTTCGACGAACGGGTGGAGGGGGAAGGAACATTTTCACTAACGCGATTATATCCGGCGTTTCGCTTTCCAGTGCGAACGGCGAGCCGTAGTCGTGCGACATAATTTATTTCCGCGGCGGGGAAATGTATAGTCACTTTTTGGCGTGGCGCGGCGCGGCGCGGCGCGGCGCGGCGCGGCGGGGCGGCTGAAGTTTCTCCTAGTAATAAGAAGAGAGAGTCGCTTACTGGAACGGAACCAAGTGACGCGTTTTCGCGCGCGACAGAGGGAAGAGAGCCGCGCGGCACGTAATTATCCACTTCGAAAACTCGGCGTCGCTTTAAACGCGGAAGAACGACGGAGAGATGCGACTCGGCGCGGCGCGGCGCGGCGCGATGCGGTGCGGTGCGGTGCGGTGCGGTGCGGTGCGCAGGCAGTGACAAAACACGACAAATTAATGGTCGGAATGCGCTGATGTTACGCGTACAGCCGACCGTTTCGAGCTGCAATACATGTCCCAGGAGGAATTTCCGTACGGGGGTGTCCCGTTTCCGCTACCCCACCTCTCGTCTCCTCACGGACGCGTCATCAGACAATCGCGCGAGTCGAGTCGAGTCTTTTCCAACGAAAATGTCTAAATAATTCTTGCATTATGATCAATTGAAAACAAAGAGCCGCGCGATAATTGAACTAAAACTCAAGTGTTTCGTGGTTCAAATCGGTGTTACGTGGAACACACAGAACACACTACTCTTCATTTCATTTCAAGTTAATCCTAATTACAAAGCTGAAAATTTTCACCAAGAAGAAGATAACAATCGTAAACTAATGAATAAACAATAGCGACAGAATAATATTCAAAGGATTCCAGAAGCTATCGATCATATTTAGAAAATATATGACATTACTATCGAGACACTATCTCTGGTCTAATATTAAGGATAAAAATCGACGCCAAAAAATAACGCGCTATCAAAAGCACGCGCATCGTTACTTCGAGATAAGACCTCGAGCATTTCGATACCATCATAAGCATCGCCGGGAGTATAGTCGAGTACGTATTGTGCGTTTTTACGAGCATTCGGCGACGTCTCGCGAGTCGTTTCAGCGCGACGAGATACTTTCGCGGCTCGGTCGTTCGTCGTTCGAACATCGAAAATGGAGAAGCGGGCGAGAGAATAAACCAGGAACGACGTAAAGAAGGAAATACCGGTGGAAGGAAAAAACAAGTCGCTCGCTCTTCATGATCTTTTAAACGCGTTCCACGGCGTCGGGCGCCGTAATCTACGTTAACACCCACGTCGCCCACGTACCACCCTTGTAATTGCAATATCCGCATCAAGTAAACATCCAACTCTGCTCTCGTACAGCAAGAATAGTCGACGACTTACTCTGATCTTCGTTTCTGAGCGATAACGGAAAAAAAATGAGATCTCGCGAGCAAGTGTCCAGTGTCTCGAGATTAAAAGTGTATCCTGAAAACTAAAATATGTGACGATGGAATGGTAAAAAAAATCATTATTTTAATCTTCCGATAAGGTCGAAGTGGTCCTTTCTTCTCGGAGAGAAAAGATATTATCCGAGGCGTTTACTTGCTATAAGCTTTTAATTCTCTGCATTAAATCTTGATGAGCTAATCTCACGTTTCACATTAAAGCGCCGACTCAACTTGGAACTAACTAACTAAAGAACAAAATTTTATCCTTCTTTATTAATTACTCGGTTCAGAGTGTATCTTAACAATTAATTCTTCCAATAGGTTTTCATCAAAGGAGGAGAACCAGAGGTTAATTTGTCATTATCGAAGATTCTTAAAAGTACAACGAATAGCGATGCATATTTCTTCTACTTCCCATTTCGTTGTGACGGTGGACATTGGACATGAAGGATAATATGCGAAATTAGATTCCCGGCGTGAGGTACATTATTCTCTCCTTAAATTCGTCCGGCAGGATCCTCATTATCCACGAAACAAATATAAGATTTCGCGTTCCCTTAATTCCTAAATATTTTTTGTGATACAGCCCGGAGCTCAACTTGTTGCGCTTTACGGGCCCGTCACCGCCCGCTGAAATTCCTATTTGTTCCAGCAGCGAGGGAGCGCGATAAAAGACGAACTGCGGGTATGCGGAATAAAGAGAAAAGAGACCGAAAAGAAGAAAAGGAGCGACATACACGCGGAGAAGATATGAGAATTGGAAAAAAGACGAAAAAAGCGACGTTCGTAGGAAACGTCTTGATACAAACAACATTCTCGATTAATCGAGCTCGAGCTAAATTTCAACAATTCCTTCTTGTCTTGTGTGAATAAATTATTAAAGATAAATCTGATAATATCAAGGAAATTGTGTATGATTAAACAAGTTTTTTTTTCTTTTAAAACATCATCAAAAGGAAATAATAATACCGATGCATGCATCTGTCAAATATACATCTTGAATTTTGAATATATTTTACGGAAGGACTCATTAAGTATAACACTACATGTTTCTCTTTATTTATCTTTTGACATGAATCATAAATGAATGAGTAATGAAGAGCAGATGAATATACATATGCTTTTCTTTCGCTATGTGATTCGTTCGGAGTAATTGTCAACAGTAAACTATGCAAATTTTTCTTTAACAGACTCGACGGTGAAAGAAAGAGTTGGTGAATATGGAGCCTCAAGGGCGAATTCGGCGGCGCAGGTTTGAGAGCAAAAAGAGTAATAATAAGGGCGGGGCCGTGACGGAAAGTGGAAAGAGAAGCGGGAGAAGGACGGAGAAGCCGAGTCGAGGGACAAAGAGGAGGACGAGATTGAGGAGCGAGGAACGAGGACGAGGACTTAAGGATGCGCTGTACAAATTGCGAGAGAAAGAGAACAAGGGTGGCGAACGGTAGACATGTTTAATGACAGAGAATTGCAAGTAATGGCGAGTAACGCGGCCTATTTAACACCCCCGCCTTGTCCTATCACACGAAATAACCCTCTGTGTCCCCGTTAATACTCTCTTATCGTCTCGAGCTAGCGAGGCGACTCGCCGTGAAACCAAATCAAACGAGCGAATACAATAAATGCGAATTACCAAATGTATTTGTATTTGTATTATTCGATATATACCCATGCGTACGGGTTTCCCTTAAACAAATAAAAATGTTTTAAATAAAAATATTAAATATTGTATATTCAATCCCGAGTAAGGAAACAACAATACAATCGAACGCACGGCGACTAAAGACCACTATTCGCTGTTGATTTGTTATTCGCTTAGTCCGTATATCTTTACCCTTACGTATATTAGGCTTCTCTGCCGGGCGCCATCTTGCAAGTGCTCGCCTGAGTAAATTATTACGCTCCCAGGATGCAATTTCTCCCGCTTTAGAATAGCGTAATAGTGTTTATCCCCGGGCTTACGAGCGCATCGCGAAAAATCATTGTCGCGCATTTTTCAACTTAATCGACAGCGCTTAAAATGTGTGTTCTCGAACTAAAAAGTTATCTCTACAAGGAATAAATAATAAAGACTCGCCCACGTATTTTTACGAAATAGAGAAAACGTGATTTCCATTGAAAGTCACGAAAGCTTGAGAGCAATTCGTTTCTAAGGATTCGATTCCAAAAAATGTTCGTGTTCAATGTACTCTACTACTTGGGTAAAGTGAATTATTGTGAACGAGCCGAGTAAAGTCGGTTTCGGTCGCAAGATCGAGCAAGATCTCGGCAAGCGCTCGAGAAGAAATTGACGCAGAAGCACTCGAAGCTGATCAGTTACTCGTCCACGCCCTAACGAGGCAGTAATGTAATGTGGCTATTACGCAGCCGTCATTCGTAATTTCGTTTTACGAGCGAAACGAGTAATCGATTTAGTCAGCCGAGCGCGTCGGAATAATTGAACGCAGCGAAAAGAGTGGGCATCTCGAACGTTGCGCAAATTCCCGCGTGCACGGATACACACCCGGCTTTTTTTTTGTGATAATTTAATCCCGCGAATTCATCGCGGCCAAATCGTGGATTTGACGAATTTACCTTGCGCTGCGCGCGCGAGGCGAATCAAAACACCGACATCAATATTCCGTCTCGACGAGACAGTCGATTGGGCGAACCGTCGAAAAGCTATTCGTCCGCGATCTGACATGCCCTCGAAACCCCGCCGAATCATCATAAACGTCATTTCAATAAACACATCTTTTTGATTCAGAAACTCCGATGCCATTACTGAAAGCCATTTTTATATACCCGTGCTCAAAATTCGCCGTCAATTACAATATAAATTACATTTTTTTATTTGAAAAAAATGTTAAAAAAATAAGATGTTTCTATTGAAAATAAAGAATCATCATAAACATTCAGTTCAGAAGCACATCTTTTTGACTACTAAAAACTTCCATACCATTGAAAGTCACTGAAAATCATTCTTATATATTCGTGATCAATTAAATATTACATTTTTTTATTTGAAAAATGTTAAAAGACAGTTCTATTATACTACAATTTAAAAACAAAGAAATCAATATTTCAAATTGCAGAATAGAACAGAAAAGTTCAAGTGACAAGTTCCACTCCTCTCGGTGGATCAACTTGAAATTAATACAAGCGAGGCTTCAAAAAAAAATCCCCGGGCAAATCGCGAGACTGTCGCTCCAGGATGAAATCGCTGCGAGATCCGAAAATCGCATTAAGCGGCCAAGTTAACGAAGGTGAGGCGGAAACTAGGTACGAGAAGAGCAAGTTGATGGACGAGAGGAGGGAGTCGAGGAAAGAGGATAATAAAAAAAAAAAAAAAAAAAGAGGCGAGGAAGAAGGAGAGAAAGAAGAGAAAAAAGACTCCCGGCTTCGACGTCGAGTCGTCCGGGCGCATACTCGAGTCAAACCGAAACGAGGTCCGGCCCCATGAACCTTACGTAAACCAGCCTCGTCTACTCCCTTCTTTCCTCTGCCACCACCTGACATCCCTCTTTATCTTCGCTCTTACCGCTCCCCTATTCTCACTGCCCTATTCATCCTCCCTCATAGATCGCGAGGCATGGCATTAAGCCTGGCTCACATAAAACGCTTTTAATTTCGTATTTCTTTCTTCGGCACGTACACCTCACCGGGGGTGCGCGCCATAATCAGTTTATAACCGGAGTCAAATGTGCACGGTGCACGATATAAATTATTTATTTTCGTCGAAGCGCTATCGCATAATTTCGCTGAATTAATGACATGCCGTACGCCGTAAAGAGAGAGAGAGAGAGAGACGATTATTTCCTTCTCATACATTTTATACAAATTGCAACGAATCGGTGTAACGCAAAACACATCCGCAGCAAAAAGTGCAATTTTTCTTTGCTTCTACAACTTCTTTTTCAACGGAGAATTTATTTTGAAAATCCAAACTTGATTGAAAATTTGATTGGCTCCTTTTCTTCGACTTTTTGATCTGATATATTTAAATTACAGTAAACAATTTTTCTCTATTAAAATATTTAACTTAAAATGATATAAGGCTTAAACTAATTAAATTGCGATAAACTCGTAGCGTAATAAATGCTTACGAAAATGTGTAATTTCATCTTATTATCAGCAACCATTTTAAAAAGTGCCCCCTTTTCTCTTCCTTAACATCTCCTATTTCTGCCATCTACACGAGACATACCATTAAATAACGTTCACGTAAAGTACTTGTAATTTCGTATTTTATCCTTCGGCATATTCTCCTTCCCGAGGGACCACATTAAGCACTTTATAGCCCGTGTCAAATATTTCTTAAGATCGAGACTTTACAGCACGATGACTCTTTATGACGCTTTACTAATAGGCGCAACAATAAAAAATACTCATAACGTAAATTAAAGCATGAATATACAATTACATTAAATACTCGTAAATAAATATAAAGAATTAAAATTAACAAGAAAAACAAAGAATATAAAAAAATATAATTTATAACGTATCTCTCTATATAATATAAACAAGGAAAATTATTGATCAGAAAAACGCGTTGGGGTCATAAACGCTGTGCATCTTGTACGAAGGAAAGATTGTTCGGCGAACAGGTACAAGCGATGAAAGAAGTTACGAACGAAACTTTTGTTGCATGGGTCAGAAGATGATACCTTTCTCACTTTTTTTCTTTTTTTTTTTCCTCCTTCCTCTCGCGACCGCGAGGCAGAAGAGTTGAGGAAAATACCGTTGAAAATATTCGATTTCCGCAGGAAACCGGCGAGTCCTCGTCTCGGAAAGTAGGCAGGTCCCTTAAAGCGTTCGGCACGTAGTAGAAAACCGGGAACAAAACGATGCTCAACTTCGCATGGCTCTGGTCGAAGATATCTCTCATCCTCCACGATCGTAATCAACGATCGCTCTCATCTCCACCCTCTTCTCCCCCAAGAGTTTAACCCTTCGTCCTACTCTTTCTTCTTTTTTTCCTTTCTAGTCTCGCGACAGTCCGAGTTCGATTCGTAATCGTTCGATTCGCAAATTCTGCAATGTACCGATACTCGAAAAAAAATCTAAATTAATGACGAATGAATAATAATATAAATTTCATTAAATATTCGGTCGATCAAACCGCTCGCACAAAAGATTATTTAACACATCGATCATCGTTTGAGAATTTATGATATTTTTTTCAAC
Organism: Pogonomyrmex barbatus; assembly: GCF_055798465.1. Lineage (NCBI taxonomy): Eukaryota > Metazoa > Arthropoda > Insecta > Hymenoptera > Formicidae > Pogonomyrmex > Pogonomyrmex barbatus. The sequence continues at coordinate 1,533,972 of NW_028297118.1, read as the reverse complement.
ACTTGTTATCGTCGTATATTCAATAATTTTATTAATTATTAATTATTAATTATTAAATAAATGTAGACAAAAAGACAATATTCAATATAGACAATTTATTTATTGTCTCTTAAAATTACTGAATCTAATAGAAAGTGTGTTTAAAAGTATCCAAAAAAAATTTCAAAGCTCATAATTGCCAAGTGATTGATCATTGACATCCATTGACATTCGTTAAAGATATATTCAGTTACAAGATATATTTAGTTTAACTATTAACATGATTAATCATATCCTGCGTATATGTATTATAACAAGTGTGAGAAATTGAAGAGACTGAATAAAACTTGAATCAATTCTCACAATTTCTATTATTATTACATGTTTTAACGTGCTAATAAACTTAATCGTATACTCTTTTTATAATTTGAAAGTTTCCCTCCTTTTTATTTAGATATATTAAAACAATTTTACATAAATAATCTCGTAATTACACTAACATATAAAATTAATTAGGCCAATAATTTGAACAAAATTCAAAGGTAAAAGAGTAATATCCGAGCATCGATACGAAAAAGATAGAATATAGGAGTGATTTCAGCTTGATGGAACTGGCTCCACACATCGTTCCGATGCAAAGATCGAGAGCCACTGTCGAAGGAACGAAGCCACAATGCCAGCCGATTGATTTACGTTGCTCGTTACGCGGTCCACTGCTCCGAAGAGAGAAAAATAAATTGATAGAGAGGAGAGGCGGAGCGTGAGAGAGGAGAAACGGAGGTGGAAAAGAGCGAAGGGTTGAAAGAAGGATGGGAGAGAGATGGGGAAGCACTGAGCGAGAAAAGAAGAGGAGAGAGAGAGAGAGAGAGAGAGAGAGAGAGAGAGAGAGAGAGAGAACATCGGCTTGGAAGAAAGAACACTTCTCTCGAGGAAAAGAGCGCGAACAGAGAGAAACGAAGGAGCATGAAGAAACGAGCGGGCCAAAGAGCCATATGATGGGAAATGCAAAGTAGAATGAGGCCGTTTTGCGCGCAAAGAAAAGGAAGGTTCTTAGCGAGGTCACGCTCATGCGTCACGTTCGCTCGACTAATCGCAACTTCTATTACTACTGCTCGCTGATTTACTTCCGATCGCCGGAACGAGCGGCTGCGGGATTTCGGTTGAATTACCGCAAACCCGTAATAAACCATTCTTTCCTTCCCCTCCCCCCTCTCTCTCTCTCTCTCTCTCTCTCTCTCACCCTTATTGGAGACTACCGCTCGACCAAGACTCGTACGTCAAATATTATCACCTATTGTTTTATTTTTCTGAACGTGCCAAATATTCTCTTAAAATACGAATTTTTTCAGACGTATTGCAAATCCTGTCGTTTAATTATCAAAACGCATTTCTAACGCTTGATTTTTAATGTCTCATTTCATCCTTTACGCTCATTGATTTTCACATTACGCATATAAATTTCAAGTCATAAATTACACTGTTATATTATAAATGGCTTTTTCTCAAGAGTAAATCTCAAGATTGTCATTTTGTATGGGTAAACAAAATTGAGTTATATGCAAAAATCTTGCCGACATGAATTCGCAAGGAGTAAAGATTGCCCGAGAAGGTCCGAAAGGAAGCAGCGCATGTAAAAGGACACGGAGAACCGACGGCTCCAAAATGGCGCATGATGGAAAATGCAAAGTAGAACGAGATATATCTTGGCAGCGAATAAGAAGATTTCTACCGAGCTTGTGTTCGCACAGTCACGTCCGACCCATAGAGCTCAAGTTCCGTTAACACCGTCATTTATAGGATAAAAGGTACAGTACTTAAAAATTAAGATTGCCTTCTACATTTTGCAATATATGCAGATATTATAAATTTATTAGGCAATTTTTAAGAAACAGTGCGTTTGAAAACTAGCTGTAAGATTATACTATACAAATAAAATGTATTGTGGCGGTCCCCCGCTCATACAACTAATCTAGCAAAGCATCGAAAAACACCATGGCCCGCATGGCGCAGTGGTAGCGCGCCTGCCTTGGACATCTGAGGTTCGAATCTCACCAACGCCATAGTATAATTATCTATTATTACAACAACATTTCATATTTTATTAATATATTTTTAATAAAAAGCCTGCATATTCAATATCTTTAATGTTACCAGTATATAAGCAAATTAATTGCCAAGTTATTGATAAATTAATTGTAATAAATATCTATATCTGAATAATCTTATTTTTTATCTATAAAAGGACATAACACGTGGAACGTAAAAAAAATTAATTAATTAACAAAAATAAATCACATAAAAATATCTTTATATCATGATCGATCGAAGGAAAAGTTGTGCAGTGTCCAATTTCCTTATTTTCATATCGCTTTCAAAAATATAGAAATAATGTTTAATAAAATATCCGTTTTTCCGTATTGCTTATAAATGTATTGAACTTTTCGAGAATTATGTCATGTTATATACGTATATGTACAAAAGCTATTATATACGGATATGTACAAAAGTCCATCAATTTCGTAGTTTCACGCGTTTCCCATAAATTGAGGCTGATGTAATAATGTCGTAACCGTAAAGTGATATATCTGTAATACTCACAATACTTACACATATCTCGCATTACATTACGACATAAATCCGTATTTAAAAGGAAATCGCGTATGTAGCTTCAAATATAAGAGTTGTTGCCGTCTTTCTTTCATCCATTCCATTCCATTCCCCTCGCGTGTACCACCGCGATGCTTTCAGCATCGCTTTTCTTATCTAAATCTAGTCGATGCAGCGTGACACGACTCCCACGAATCTCAGACGAAGAAGAAGAGAAGGAAGAGCAACGCGGCGAGTGAACGGCACTCGCGCGTCGTCTCGTCATCGATATTCGTCGCGGCGACACACACGCGGGGCGTCGAGATCGAGAAAGAAACAGAAATAAACGAGACGCGGAGAAAAACGAGAGGAGGAGAGAAAGACGGGAGAATAAGAGAGAGAGAGAGAGGGACGATGCAATATCTCTCCGAGAAGTAATCCGAGTCATTAGCGTCCCGATCGCTTCGCTCCGACATCGGCACTGCCCCGTGCTCTTTCATGGACCACCGCTCCAAAAGCGATCCGAGGCCCGCTGCGAGGTGACTAATGGATTCGAGAACTACGCCCGATTGTAATTGCAGATTCAGTCGGCGCATACGGATGTACGCCGCGCGGGGATACGTATCGATGCATCGTGTCGATTATTCCCCCGCGTAAAATGCAAACGGTACAATAGGTGATCTTTATACATATCGAATAGAGCGCTGCTATTTCTGTAGACAATAGGAAATTTCAATGATTACATCGTGTTGCTCTTTCGACAAACCATAGTAATTTAGTTGTATGAAATTAGCACTAGAATATAATGTATATATGTGCCTACAGTATACATAATATATTAATAATATATTATATATCAAGTTACGACTTGCATTGCCGCAATTTGCACGGTGTGAATTTTCGTTCGGAACTGACTTTCGACTTGAACACTGCATAAATTCATTAAAAATACGTAAAGATATAAAGCTTTAGGATTTCCTAGACGATTACACTGTTTCACTGTCAAGTTATTTAAAATTTATAAACAATAAACTTTCTTATAATCCGTATAATAAATTAATCGAGGGATTTATCGATAAGCTCAGAAAATATAATATAAATAATAATCTACAAGATTCAAGGAAATAATAGAAGGGCAGAGACTTTAGGTAAGAAGATTTCCGTAACCGATCGAGAAGAGGAAAAAGATTCGCAGGCACCAAAGAGAAAGAGAACGGTCTTAATTTATTAAATAAAATTAATCTTGTGGCCGAGAAATTTTACTCACATATTTCCTTCGGTATCACATCTTTTACAAGCCAAAATGTAATGCATCGGTTTATGATCCTGCGCATTCGACGAAATGTCTGTATAACTCATGAAAAACGAGATAACATTTCTAGTTTAGAGTTCAGAGAAGTCATTAATCGCAATAAATACACTTTCGATATTGATCGAACTATAAACACGTTCTATATTTCGTAATAAATACCGGTTAATAAAGATATTGCCTGGAAACGAATTGGTATTTCAAATTTCTCTTCTCTCACTCTCTCTTCTCTCTCTCTCTCTCTCTCTCTCTCTCTCTCTCTCTCTCTCTCTCTCTCTCTCTATCAACCGAACGTTACGGTGCATTCTTGCGACGAGCGTATCAGGAGCAATCTGGGAAATTCCACCGCGAGTTTCGCTAAGGGGAAGATTGCGGCTGCTGGAACCTTCGATCGCGGCGCGTATCGATAGCGTCGTCTGCACGTTTCCCCTCTCCCTTTATTATCGTCCGAAAAGCCGGCCGAGGCTGTTAGTCGCCTTTACGAGCCGCGGGGAAAGTAAAAAGTAACGGGCACGTCGCGTCGCTTCACGACGCATCGCATCGCTTCACGACGCATCGCATCGCATCGCATCGCATCGCATCGCATCGCATCGCGAGCGAGCGAGCGAGTGGCAGGAAAACCTCAAATGCAAACACAGAGTAAAGGGACGCGAGAAGGTCGGTCTCGAAATAACAGAAGAGGAGAAAAAAGAAAGACGGGCAAGAATCACAAGCACGCGCAAGTATAGTAATATGTGAAACGAGTGTGCCACAGCTCGCCGAACAACAACCACTTTTACGATAAGAGACCGCTCTCCCTTTCTCTGTTTCTCTTTCTCTCTTACTCTTTCCATTCGCGGATATCGCGCCACATCCGAGTACCAGCAGGTAACACGAGGGAAAATAGAATGAGATGGCCGTGCGGGAGACAGAAAAGGTGCAGAAGGAAGCGAACCTAGAAGGGCCATTCGCCAAGCCGTACGGTACATGAGTTACGGACCACGATGCGGTCCTTAATTTATAAGTGAAGGGTGGACGACGCGGGAGAAATCGGATGGACAAAGACAAAAAAACACGCCCGTGCTTTACGTATACGTTTTACGAGCCGTAACCTTTCCTCCATCAACAGAGAGAAAGAGAGAGAGAGAGAGAGAGAGAGAGAGAGAGAGAGAGAGAGACTACATACGCGCGGCTTTTTTTACCAGCCGTAAATTTAATCAAGACGCGATTGACGCACGAGGAGGGAGGATTCGGAGGGGGGAGACGAAGAAGAGGAAGGAGAGAGCTTTAGGCCGAGGCTTTCAATCAATGTCTAGACCGTCCTCTTGTCACGAAAACTCGCGCTATGTGGTCCCGATACGTCGAGGGCTAGGAGGCTAGGGGAGAGCAACGGAGGAGAGGGAGGTTAAAGAGGGAGGAAAGAAATTGATAAAACGCTCCCCCGGAGGTCTCGAGAGGCAAACGATAAGAAGAGGGACACTTTGAATGCGACGCGTGTCGTTACGTTAGCCGCGGTCCCTCGATAAAGCCAAGAATTTGCAGCAAATATGCGCGTTCGATATCTCCCTTGTGATTTATTGCTGCGAGGTGTTCGTACTCGTGATGCAACAAAACAGTATTTCCTTATTATTGAATATTTCCCGGGAAATAAAGGTGCAATTTCGCAAGAGAGAGAGAGAGGGGGGGGGAGAGCGAATCGTTGAGGAGAACGTTAATTAAACCTCGGGCGTGCCACCGAATTGATTCTCGATACTTCCATTCTTTCAATTAAATTTACCGAGATATCTCTTCGATGAAAGTAGTGTGTTGAGAAAAGGCGCATACGCAAAGATGTCGGTTCTTAAAAAAAATGTAAAACGCGAAATTCAAATGGCGACGTAGATCGACAAATCGATTTAATCGCAATTTTAGCTCGCCTATAAAGAAATGCATAAGGAAGGTTAAAGAAGCGAAAATCGTCGTTTAAACAATTGATAATTTTCAAATGTTTAGCAGTGGAGCGTGAGGAGAAACGCGTCAAGAATTGAAACGGGTCAAGAATTAATCGTTGGTAATGTTACGCCAATGTTACGCGGGATGCCTCTGGAAAATTGACGAAACGTGCAAACGCGCGCGATTATTAGCGGCGCAAACGGCGAGATGGTAATTAAAAGAAGGCGGCGTTACTATTAGGGAAATTCCGCATTAGCTCCGGGTACGCGGATAAGGAGTCGCGGGAGTTATTCGATTTAATCGGGGCACGAGTATTACGAAACAAGCCATGCCGCGAGATTATCCCGTAGTTTGCCCTACATACAGAAGCGGCGGACTGATCACGGGACCGCGATATCTGTCGCTCCGCGCAATTTCGAGGCGCCGCAAGACGGAAATGTAATGGTGGAAAATCGATGCCTCCTCCTCCTCCTCCTCCTCCTCCTTCTCCCCCTGCTATCCTCTCCATCTGTCCCGCCGCATTTCGCGTCGCCCTTACCATCCGACGTACAGCGAGAGCTAAACTCCCTCCGCGATATTCGAGTAACTTCCGCTCCGACGAGGCAGCACGAAACTGCAACGACGTGTTTGGACGTTTGACTTACAGGCTCGAAAACTTGTTTATTCGCGTCGCGGCGAGACGCGGGAAATGTATGGAATCGTCGGCAACTCTTACAGACACCCCGCGCGAAATGGAAACTTCCGCCTGCCACCCGCCACCCGTCGCCATCCGCGTCCGCGAGCGGGCGAAATAAGAATCGCGAATGGAAACGGCAGTAGTAACGGCGTAAGTCATCGTCGCTATAAAAATACGTCATCGCCGGCCTCGAGTGCCTCGATAGTTGCGTTTCTCGTCGCGGTTTCGTCGATATTCGCGGTGGCACAACTCGCGCGCGAACTTGGGAAACATTTCACGCGCAACTTCTCAGCGTGAAATGCCTCGGAAATTGCCGACATCCCACAGAATCACGCCACACGTTGCTTCCTTACTTTCGTTCCTTCGAGGAATCAGAATCCCTCGCTATTGACCAAAAAAAATCCAGAAAAATAACCAAGCGACTGCAGCGATAGGTAAATTAGCTTCGACAAACTTCTAATTCGTGCGTCACTCGATGGAACCTTCGACCGAAGGTAAATCTCGTTACAAATTTCGTTCCTTCTTCCTTCGTCGATCGTGATTTTACCCTCGTCCGTTGGACTCGCGCCAAATTGTCGGCGTCTTTCGTCATGCGGCTGCGGATTCACAGCCAAATTTTTCATCGTCGTAGAGCGGACGGGGATCGATCACCCGCGATCGACGTGCAAAGCGGCGGCGTCTTGAAAATGAGTATTCTTAACATTGGCCACGAAGCTTTTCCTCGCCGATAAGACACTGATTTATTACTCCGGCCGCTGTAGAGTAAACAGTGCTGCATCAAGCATTAATCTGTAACCCATTAAGTGTGCGCCGACTTTTAATTAATTATTTTCCCCGGATTTGCCCCTCCTTCCCCCCCCCCTTCTTCGTCGACCGGAGCCAAAAGCGCCAAGTACCGGGAATAAATGCGACTGGTGGTCTTTTTATTTCGTACACGTCATCGATCCCCGCCGTGGCGCCGACGGTTCACCGACGATCGATCGTTTCTCGTCGCCGTCGATTCGAAAACTTCAACTGGATGCGTAAAGTAGAAATTTATGGGATTGCTGGCGTCTAATGGATCCACTTTGCGTCGCGCACAAACGCGCTGAATGGTGGATTTCACGAACTAAAATTTCAAATCACGAGCCGGGCGCAACAATGCGACATTTCTTTTTGTCAAATTAAAGAAAAAAATGCATCCACGCGCGAGCGTTTATCACATGCGAGCCTACGTCACAAATCACGGCAGGTTTAAACATCATCGTTTAAATAATGCATATTCGAAATAACTCTCTATCAATTTTATTAGTTTAGAATTAACAATTTATAAAAGAGAAAATGTGTTGTGTAAGAATAAATGGATATATTTAATATTTCTCAAGTTGTTCTCAATTTGTGCATCGTTGTAATAAAATTTGAAAAACTATCATATATTTGTCTAGTACAATAGAATGTAGGTCTCATTGAGACAATTCTTAAAAACAAAATGTCACCTTCGTAGAGAAAGAAGATCATTGACGTCATCTACAGAGATAAATATAAATGTACAATGGTAAAAATGTACAAGTATGGCTCTCAAACATATAAAATTAATTATTAACTAGGTAGATATAGCGAGGACAAATTTCCATTCTCCTACGCGCAATTTCGCTTTTTCCGCAGATCCCACTTTCGTCCGCGCTTTTTCATCCTCCCGTCCCGTGCTTTAAACAGAGAGCAGGACGTCAGTCCGTCGGCTTTAATGCCTATTAGCCACGTCGGAAATTGGACACGCCATAAAAATTTCAGTGTGGAGAGATGACGAAGAGAGGAGGGAGAGAGAGAGAGAGAGAGAGAGAGAGAGAGAGAGAGAGAGAGAGAGAGAGAGAAAGGCGAGATCGTCAGGAGAGGAGAAGAGAGGAGCGAACGGGACGGAAGGATGATACGACCGGGCATGACGAAGAAGTGGAAAAAGAGGAGTCGGAATAGCTGAGGGAAGACAACTATAATGTAAAAGGCGAGAAGGAGGCAAAAGAGAACATGAACGTAGGAGATCTCGACGAAAGCTCTCTAACAAAGACGTTTCATATTTTTATATTTTGGCGAAAGACAGAAGGGTATTCCGGGCGGGGTTTATGGTACTATTACTCTGTTTGTTATTGCGGCAAATGTTACTATCACAGAGTGATACGGAGAGTCGAAGAAGAGTCGTTCCCGCAAAAGGAGCAGCGTTTGCGTGAAGACGTGCAAGATATGCTTAAAGTGAACTTTGTTGGACAGGCAAATATAATCTGTTGTCTACTTTCCGCACAAAGGACCGGCTTAAAACGGCGAATCTATCGAGATACGAAAAAAATATTCCGAATCCTGGATCTGCTGAATATATTCGACGCGTAATAATAAATCAATATTTTTTTCAATCAAAGAAAACAAATCGCAAATACCTTAATACTGCCATAGGCCAATTAATTCGTTACCAGTTAAATACCTAGAGATATGTATAAATTCAAAAAATTCAATATGAAAAATCAATATGTAAAAAATATATATATTTGTCAATATGTAAAAAACAGTAAAAACCACAAATAATTACAAATAACATTGACCAAATGTTACACTAACTCTATGTGAAAATGGCCACGATACGAATACGAATAATTTTAAAACAAATTATTCTGTTCGGTATGAAACTTTAAAAATATTACAAGAAAGATTTTTTTCTAAGGATGATTGTAAAAAGAATAAAAGAGAAGGCGAGGGATTAAAATAATCATAAGATAAAAAGATCAAAAGCAAAGAGATTCTACACTACATAGCAATGAAGAAAAGGATCGGCTTTTAATGGAAATCCGATTCAAAAAATCAAGGAAGAAATGAATAATCGAGCGAGAGGAGAATACGAGCCCTAAGCGCAATAAACGATAATTGGATGCTTAAGACTGGTTGAGAGTTATCGCCGGAGAAAAGAAGTTAAACGCCATTCGTTGAAGACTGCAAACAACATCGGTAAAAGTAATCCAATTACTTACGTTTCTAATTGAATTGTATGACTGGAAACATGTTTTCCTAAGTATTACTAAATATATTTGACTAGCAAAGAATACATTCATTTCCATCCTGTGATGTCACAATTTCTGTATGTCTTAATAAATAAATACAATTTATACTACAATTATACAATATCTAGATAGATCTTTAATTTCAACTTTAATTTTATAACACTATTAAGATATTAATTATAACAAAAATTGAAATAAAAAATATCCCGTTGATTTTTTCTTCACACTTTTTTATATCCCTTTAGATAAATTTATTCCCATCCCTCCATAATTTCCTGATATTAAATTTTCCTTTAAGCATATCTCTCTCTTTTTTTAAACATTATTACAATACAGAATTTACTTAATGATTATGCTATAATGCTCTTTCATAATCTTATTTTCATAATAATAAGACTAAAACTGACGAAGATAATAAAAGTTTTATTAGAAATAGCTGAGCATAAAACATTCCTCCTTTCTCGGTAATGTTAAAATTAAAATAAGATGGCATTCAACTTTGGTGCCCACGCATCAAATGTAAAAAAAAATTCTCTTTTTTCTTACTTGGCGAATGACAATCCGAGACATTTCGTCATCGATATAAGCATAGCAACGGTGATCTAGAAACGATTAATGAAATTTCTCTTGATTCGAATCTCGTCGTAATAGAAATCTTTCTTCGATGTTCGAATAGGGGTTGATCGCTTGACAAGAGCTCCCGGGTTATAAACTTCCGCCTTCATATTTTTACATGGTCTAATAAATATCTTATCTCTACATCGAGCGTATCGGCGTTTTATAAGCTCGCAAACTCGCATGGCAAAGGAGGCGATTCGCGACAGGCTGGAAGCTAGAAATAAATGGGAGTCGAAAATCCTACGACGTCGATAACAGACTCCGAAATTAGCTGGCCGTACCGAATTCCCAATGGAGATTGAACGGGTTCGTTGCGTCTCTCTTATCGTGAATAACTACGTTTAGTACGCCAAGCGGTAAATGGGCCAGCCGGTAAATAGCCGAGTCTCACACACACACACACACACACACACACACACACACACACACACACACACACACACACACACACACACACACACACACACACACACACACACACACACACACACACACACACACACACACCTGTTCATAGAAAATCCCAGTAGTCTGGCTTGCAAGAGAACACATAATTAAAGTTACTAAAATATGGTTAAATGGAGTATGGTTAAAAAATGGAGTAGATTTGAAAAAAAAAAGCCTAAAGCGGAAAGATGGATCTGGATCCGATACAAGCGATACTTTGTAATTGTCTTTGTAATTACCTATTTCTCCGCAGCAAAGAGGAAAAAAAAATCACAAAGAATGCTTTACGTATTAAATAGATATATCGTGAGTGTTCACAATTGGTATTCCAAGCGTGCCTCAAGCTTCGGGAAATGTTGAGCAGTTCTACGGAGCGAAACGCGACGAATTAATCGGAATACTTGTCATCGTCATTCCATTGTGCTTAAACATTATCCCTGTGCTCTTAGGGACCTACGACTAGTATACAGACTGCCCAAGAAGAGTTAAGCGCTATCTCTAAACTACAGGTACTAGAGACAAACAATGCAAAGTCAGGTTGGAAGCAATCCTGCAAATTAGATCCTTCTCTGTCTGCAGTTCTACCTCACGCTGATCTCACGCTAATAATTTTTTTATCAATTATTTTAGAAATGCGATACAACAATAAATCTCACTTGTTGTAAAAAGTTTTGATTCAATCCAGTTTTAAACAAATTCAATTTGGAAAATGCCAAATACATTCGTGTATGCTAAAAAATTGTAATGAATGCAAATGAAAACTATGAAGATATATCGCAATATCAATTCAAGTGCTTTTCTAATTAAAGTGTGATTTCAATATATCCGGATAGAAGTGGCGAACTTAAACACTCGCGATAAACTCAAGCTTATCGGTTGGCATTGATCGGCGCATGATCGATAAACGCATCCACTCGAGCAGACGTTATTTCACGAATATATGAGTCTAATGCAAATCTAAGAAAACGTCGCCGACAGAGAACGTGATTGTCGGCAATGTCAAGAACTCATCTGTGAAAACGTCATCGTAAGCAAAAAAGAAAGAGAGAGAGAGAGAGAGAGAGAGAGAGAGAGAGAGAGAGAGAAACATGCTTTCCAGCGTGTGCAGCATTTTGCGAGACCGCGGTAGCTAGACATCGGTTATCGATTGGGAATGACTTTCACGCAAACGTGTCAGAAACGAGACGTACGATAAACGTGATAAGAGGCAGACGGTGATGTTAAAGAAGAGGGAGAAGGAACGAAAGACAGGAAAAAGCCATGCGAAAAGAGCCTTCGCTTCAAAATTGCAGTCTTCTGCTTGCGGCGGCGATCGATGTTCCCCGATAACCGAGAGAGAACGACGACGCCGAGAACGACGACGCCGACGACGACGACGACGACGACGACGACGACGACGACGACGATAGCGTCGTCTCTGCCGAAAACGGCCGTACTACCTGTTTCCCACTCGTTACCCGCGGGAATGGAGGACAAGGGAGCGTTGAAAAATGGGGAAATAGAATTTAAGAGCGAGCATCGAGAGAACGAAAATATCCTCCTCCCGGATCGAAGACGAGGAAGGGTGGCTCGCGATAATTGAAAGACAACTCGCTTCCAACGGAATATCATAACGCAAGACAAAGAAAGGAAGAGTCCTAAAATATATATATATATATCGTCTATATATATATATATATATATATATATATATATCGTCGTATTTTGGTCTACATTCGTGTTATTTTGCACGTTCCATAATGTGATTAACGTAATATCGTTGAAGCGAAAAAATTTATATACGGGATAAATTTTAGAAAAGCAAATCAAATTTCTGCGTTGTAATAAAAGATACTGCGATGTAATAACAAATCATATGGAACAAGAATCATAAACAAAACGGTAAAATAAGTATGGATGAGAAATGAAAAATTTATTTATTTTACTATTACTTACGCATATATGCATTCTCTTCGATTACTATATTATATTATAATTTATTAGAAGGCTAACCATCTTATCTATCTTGTAACAAATTTATATCATCAATTTTAAATCTTGCTTCCGTAATAAAAAGACGAATATCTTATAATACAAGAATGCTAATAATTCCATTTTACTAAACAAAGATCATTCTTGAGAGGCTCGTAAGGAGTTTTATTATGGTTTTATTAATGTAAACTATTTTGCGTTCGGTTTCAGAAACTCGGTGCAAACTCCGTCCGAGTTAAGAAAGCGATCAACAAGCAGAAGAGTCTCGTAAACCTTGAAACTTATTGATTACTTTCTTAAAGACTCAACATTGTTAAAGCATTTCCCTTAGTGCAACGCAAACTTAACCCTATTGATACCATATTACAACAACTTGTAGTATTAATATACAAACTATCAGTATATCGTGTGTTTAATGAACTATTCTTTCCGATTTGAGTCGAAATAATTTTTTTTTCTTTAAAACTAAAGCTAAAAAAATTCGATTAAGTTCCGATAATAAAATCTTAATTCTGAATTAATTCTAATTTTCAATTTAAATGTTAAACAGACTCTTAACTTTGAAATTTTGTTGCTCCAGCGGAAAATTCCTGTTTAGCTTTAAAAAAAAAAAAAAAAAAAAAATTGCAAAAAAGAAAGTGATTAATTCAGTTCGGTTAAACAGTCCACGTTAAAAATTACAAGCACGTAAATGAAACGAAGCCTGAAGAGGAGGCAAAGTAATATCGAATCAAAATTGCAAAACGGAAAAACGAGAGAGAGAGAGAGCGTGAAAATGTGTAGTCCCGCGCGGTAAAGAGCGACGCGAAAGGGAAACGGAATTATTCGCCAGCAGTGTCCCGGCTCTCGAAATTGTATTCCTGAGCGAGCGGTGATAGTAGTCCTCGATAAACGAGCGACGTTTCTCGATAAACCTCGAGAGAACGTCGCTTCCGCCTGCCGATACGGTTACCCCATCTACGCTCGCCTTCTCCGATTCTCTCAGGTCGTTTTCTACTCTCGGCGAACGAAACACGCGTTTGACCGAGCGTGTCCATCGCCGGCCGTAGGGTAGATTCTCTTCCTCGAGGACGGAAAAGCCCGAAAACGGAAAACTCCGAGGACACCGGCGGAAGATGTCTTCTCAGCAATCAGGAGGTCGTTTTCCGCGAGACGGGCGAAATCCGACCTGCCAAGCGTACGTTTCGTGCACGGAAGCGAATCGGAGCGCAGTGGAGAAGCTGAAAATAAGCGAAGGCAGAGAAAAGGAGAGAGGGAGGGTGAGAGAGAGAGAGAGAGAGAGAGAGAGAGAGAGAGAAAAGACGGAGAAGGACAGGACAGCCCGCGGGGAAAAGCAAAGGAATAGATTTGCTTCCGTACCGGTGGATAGGACGTTCCATCGAGAATCTCCTCTCTCTCGAGATTAGGGGCATTAAGTAGAAGTAAATAAAAATATTATTTTTGTGGTTTATCCTCTTTATAGCAAGTATCAAACAAGATTTCAATTTGCCAACGCGGTTTTATCCTACATAAAATCTTACATTCATCTTTACGCATTTACATCTTTAGCTCTCGCATATCTATATGGCGAAGAATTTTATTAATTTTAACAAAATTTCTCTCACATTCATCGGAATCAGACTACGATGTAGGTGACTGGAAGTATGAAATTCTCTGCTTTTTTCATCGGAGACAATCCTCTATCGTTACCTCCATCGGATCGCACGCTGGCCGAAAGAAGAATTTTCGTTTCGCCCTCATGCCTGTCGTTTGTGCGCCCGTAATAAAATTCGCCGTAGCCCCGGGACCGAGCGCGGGCCAATCAAGTTTGCAAAACTCAAATCTGATTACTCCGGCCTTTGAATCAGGAACAAAGGATGAAGGAGAAGGAGAAGAAGAGAGAGAGAGAGAGAGAGAGAGAGAGAGAGAGAGAGAGAGACAAAGAGATAGAAAGAGAGTTTTCATCTGAGCCGCGAGAGAGCGAATAACAGATTCTATGAAAAAGACTCTTGGTTCCTTATGATATGAGAACAAACTGAAGAAACGACGCAATTTTATATACATAGTACTACTACTACTATTGTTTTTATTTCCAAATAAAATGCTAAATTCTTTTTTCCCAATATTATTTGTAGAATTTCAAAAATTTGAAGCAGTTCCTAGCCTATTCTCAGCTAACAAATTCCTGAATTCTTTAAACGTTAGATTTTAAGTTATCATCGTAAATATTTAGATGTAAACTTTCAATGTTGTTGCACACATCGTAACGAAAACACGCGTCAGGACGCGTAAAAATTAAAATCAAATCAAAATCCGTTTTACCGTTTTCCAAGCGGATTTTGACAAGAGAAGAAACCGCCAGCGTACTAGGATGTTACACGCGGTTATAACTTCTTCGAATATTGAGTCTTCTTAGCGCGAACGCTCCGTCTATATTGAATTACTTGCTCACCGCAAAATCGACGTGCGGCATGCATTCCACCGAATTCCGACATGTTACGTGGTACGTCGATATTAATGAACCGCAACCATCGGTCGAATACGACCAAGGCTTAATCCGTGCTAGCGCAGCTAACTTTTAGTGAGTAATGCTTCTCGAGCATGGAGAAACACAAATTCTCGGTCCTATTCAGGTAGCAAATAAAAGTTCATTAAAAAATAGCATTAGCAGTAAAATATTATTTATAGGTATATAGGTGCGCTGATCCTTTCCTCTTAAGATTCTGAAACAACAGACTGTTGCTATGAAATATAGCTCATTATACATCCATCTTATTGCTCGCTTTCTTCTTTCTTTTCTGTCAATGTCAAAAAATAAAAATATTTCTAATGATGATCAATACACAGATACATAATAATACGTATATTATCAAAATCTTCAATACAGATTTTATGATAAAGTTAATATCGCGTTACAAACTGCACAAAAGAGATATAAATAAATATATATAACGGAAAAAATATGTAATAAAAATTCAACATTTTTTTATTTATAGATTTCGATTGTATTCCTTAGAATACTTATAAAAGAATACAAAATCTATGTCTATTCAAAACGTAATCAATATGGTATTAATTTTCCTCTTGGTCAAGCTATTCTTCTACATTCAAAAAACTAGTTTTACTAGTTCAATCAAAATTCTAAATATCTACGTTCATTAAAAATTTTCACAATAGTTGAGCAAAGCTTTCTCTACTGAATGCAGCCACTGTTGAAATGTATTGTCATTTTTTTGTGTCTACTAGAAAATTGTCCGTCGTACGTAGAATTTATAACAATTTATAACAATATCTAACAATATCTATACGCACAAAAATTTAGATTTCATAATAAATTACACAATCACTTTTATAAAGGATGTGACTGATTATTATCTGATTGGGTACCAGAGAGAGAGACTTTCTTATTAAAGTGACAAATTGTTTGACAAATTGTTCAAATATAAATTTTCTCACTGTCATCTATATTAAAAATAAAATATATTCGATGTCGTAATGCTTGCTAATCGTTTACCTATTCTTGCTAATTTTTCATATTTAAAGTTAGTTTTCGCTGCAAGATAATTTTCTTTCAGTATGCATTCTTCATTTTTATACATATTTTTTTGCAAACAAATACCAACATTATTCTAAATGACAAGGAAAAACATATCAATAATATTAAAATTTCAACTATATAATATCATAATATGCATAAATTCAAACTGCACAACTGCACGTATCTGCAGCGATCCCGAAAAAGCAAAATAAATGCAAACGCCGTGGAGTATTCGTTAAAAACTCGTGAAATAACTCATGCAAATTAAAGAACGATGAAAAAGAGCGATCCGCAAACGCCAAAAGGCGAGAGAAACGAGACGTAGATGGAGACAGAAACCATAGCCAATTCAAAGATATAGGCGCGTCTAACAGACTGACGCTGGCAAAAAGGAACGAGGGAAAAGAGCAGTTAGTACGAATAGCTTCGTCGATCCCTTAGACAGAATATCTTTCCTTGATCCTATGTCTGGTAACGTTCATTCCACCTCTTGCTTCCACCTTGTATTTCGTATTCTCAGATCTCATTCTATTCTTCCTCTTTTTCGCGCCTCTGCTTAAACATTCAAATCACTTTTTAATAATTGATATCGCATTACAATTTAGAAACCATTTATATAAATTGTAAATACATATCGTAAATACATATTGTAAAGATTGCTCAAGAATAAATCAAAATCTTGATTAAAGGTTTAATATGAAAACTAAATAAATAAAGTAGAAATTTCTCAAAAGGGAATTATTGGGAATTATAAGCGCAAAAAAAATCGCATGATGAGTACGCTATTTTTTGATAATTAGAAAAAAAATACATAGTTTAGTTTTATTAATTTTTTCAGAGAACATTTTTGCAAAATTTTAAAATTTGACCGGATACAAATTTAAAAATAAAAATAATTTTGTTGGATTATCAAAATTATTATGTATAATACGACGCTTAAATGTAGAAGAATAATATTGCAAAAATTTTTTATCTTCTTTTTGATCAAACAATTTGAACGTTGTATATATAATTTTATCCAATAAAATTATTTTCAAATCTGTATCCAAATTTTTAAATTTGCCAGCAAAAGTATTCTTTCCGTAATGGCACCAATAAATTCAGGTGCATTTTGCATTTTTTTTATCAGTTGCGACGAGAATATCAGCGAACCGTCAGAAACAACCGATTCGAGTCGCAGCATTTCCTTACTGTCCGTCTTGTGTTTCTGTCAGCGACGGAAAAGCCGTCCCTCCCAGTCACAAGGCCTACTTCGATCTCCAGGGAGAGACTCCGAATTCCACCAGATTCAAACTAGAAGCGCCACGGAGGAAGAGGGTGAATATAACGATGCCTGCAGGACCGTCAGACGCACGCGGTTCCGTCGCGATTGTTCTGCCGCATTTACCTTCGATTTGTCGGTGTTCTATCTTCAACAAATTACTCGCATCTCTCCCCTCCGCCTTCTCCCCCCCCCCTCTCTCTCTCTCTACAGCGCATTTCTATTGCACCTGCGCCGGCTCGCTTATGTTACTGATCCGGCAACACGCTTTCCTAATTGCACATTCGTGATTCGGTCATGTCGGTTAATAAAACCGTCCAACTTACGATTGTAAATTATAGAAATGTTCGACATATATTTTAAAGTTTGGAGGATTTTCGAGAATTTCGAGAATTTCATAATTTTATAAAAAATTGAAAAATATCACAGCGGAAAGTGATATACGTAAATAGCTTTCTCGATAACGCCTTCAAATCAAAAAATGACAATGTAAATTCGAAAGAGTTCTCGAGTGGCGCCAAATTCTTACTCCGAAAGAAAATGAAATTTCGTTTTCCTCGAATCGATCTCGAGTGGCCGTACACGGTAGAGGAAGGAAGCGGAGTGCACCGGCAGAGCGGGAGGAGGATGGTTTATATCGCGATATCCAAAATGCGATCGAAGAAAAGGAGGAAACCCAGCTCGTACAAAGGAAGAGAGTGAGAGAAAAGAGGGAAAGAGGGTGAGATCGGGGTATAACGCCTCCGTCAGCCGTAAGTTCCCTCATAGGCCGCGAGACGCGAGGAGGATACCAAAGAAGGGAAAAGTAGACATGCGGAGAGAGCAGTAGTGGCAGCGGTAGTAGTAGAAGCGGGCAGTGGCAGCAATAGTAGACACGGTAGACACGCGGAGGAGTATGTGAGAGGGACAGAGGGAGGGGGAGGGGGAGGGGGAGGGGAGGGGGGGGGAGAAAAGACGACCGGCCATAACCTTCGATCCCTCGGCAATCTCGGTTTATAGGGACCGCCTCGCATGACAATGCGGAACGGTTCGGCAGGTGCCGCGCGCCTAGAAGCCTAATTCGGCCGGCGGCACATGCCGCTCGTAAACCACGCCACGTTATACCGGAGGCCGGGGCCGAGGCTAGAGGAGAGAGGAGGTCGCCCGGTATGGCTTTTGTCATTTGTACACACGGCGGCTGCCGTAAATGTAATTTGGAGGAGCGATACGGGCCGTTTGGCGGTGGCGACACCGAGCATCCTTACCTTAAGATCCGAAGAGCGTAACGCGACGCCGTAAAGACGAGTAAACGTAATACCGCGGGCATTTGTAGCGCGGCTTATTTATATATTACGGGCTGTGAATTACCGTCGCTTTGCTTTGCGTAAACATCCCTAAATTGTTCGATGCGAGGAGTAACCGGGAGATTTACTTTCAGTTCGTGCGCACGAATCGTGTGCTTCCGTCCTGTCCAACGCAAGTTGATACTTGTACGATAATTTCTGTTTTTGATTTGTTCCTCACTTATCAGAAAATTAACATTTGTACAAAAATAATTTCAATTATAAATATAAATTGTTATAAATATTTCTTGAATATATTTTCTATACAGGATACAGTGATACGAATTACTCATAGCTCACAGAAATAAAGATAAAATAACAAAAAAACCTTGTTAATATAGAATTTGCCTTGTAATTAGAAGAAGTTCGTAGATATAGATCAACCGAAGCGTGTACAAGCGTGGACTGCAGCCAGGTAATGTGGTCACGACGATAAATAATATAGTGGCGAGCCTCGCAATCAAGAAGGGTCGAAATAGATACCTAATTCGACCAAATTCGACCTGAACCTAATCGGATCAGCTCACGCCGCTCGTAAACTACAAAGACGGCCAGCCGCAGCGGTATACGATCCATCATCCCGCACAGGGTAAGGTTCCATAAATGTAATTCGGGAAATAGAGATACCGAGTAGGCCGACACGTAACGCGGAAAGGTTAATGAGAAATAATGAAGAGAGACGTATGTGTCATACAATAATAATCGGATGATGAGTTTAGTACGCGCTCGCTCAGTTAAATATAGGCAGTACCGCGTTTGATCCGCGATTTTTGTCTTTTTACGCTACGACCATATCAAACACGATGAGCCAATCGAAAAACTAGAAATATGATAATATGTGACATTTAAACGGCTCACCTCCGCTACTGTCGGCATTTCAGCTACTGTCATCGATACAAAATCAATAATGATAAAGATTAAACTACTATATGCATATGGAACTATGTAGTGAGAATCGTACAAATTTATTTTAATCAAACAGCAGCGGGATATGAAATATGTACGGTAAAAATTCCAGCTGCTTGTTTGTACAATAAAATCAAAGTTTTATATAGTCCTGTACAACAACAATTCTGTTTCTCTTTGCGTTTAAAAAGTTCATATCAATAGCTAAACCTAACTGAACAACTTGTAGAGAGATACAACAAAAGACAACATTTAATTTGGCTTCACTCGTTTGATAACCCTGCAGGCGTTACAGCGAATACAAACTCGATACTTTGCTTGACTGTTGCGAATAGTGCGAACTAATCGACCAAAATGTCAGAAAAATATGAAAAAACAACGCGTTTCATTCAGTCCGAATGAATATCCATAAAACTTTACGAGCAAATGGTGCTTCTGTATATATATATATATATATATATATATATATATATATATATATATATATACATATATTGTTTTCATGTAAAAATCATACGCACACAAATGCGCGTGCGCGCGCAGCAACGTGATTTTTTTAATATAGAACAACACAATTTCAAAAGTGATATTTAGAGAAAAAAATAAATAAATAAACTGCAAAATAAAAGTACCTTCTACTTTTACGTTACAAACAATAAAAAATTGAAAATATTGTTTTTCGTGATATGTCAACGATCTAAATGTAAATTTACCTAAAATATTTGCATTTAAACAAACGATTAATTTTATAAACTCAAAAATTGCAATGATTAATGGTCCTTCGTACAATCTTAAAAAAAAAAAAAAAAGTAATTTCTTTATACAGTTTATAAATATTATAGCGAAAGTTTAATTAAGGTAACGACAATGAGAAATAAAAATTGTTATAAAAAAAAATAAGCTCTGGAGATAAAATCGATATTAACCGTCTACTCGCGGTTAGAAATATCGAAAGAAAAATTCTGTACACGTTTTTTCAAGGATTAATTCAATTTCTTTCGTCGTGCTTTCCCGTTCTAGCGATCCAGTGCGATTCGTCCTGAACACCTTGGTCGACGTCAAGAACCGTTTCAAGTACTATCCACGTACCATGGGCACGATTAGAAAGTTCGTCATGCGGGAGGACGGCAGTCCGTCGACAATTTGTCGCGCGAAACTTCAATTTCCCGTGAACTCTGCGACCCTCTCTGCTAACTTTATTGTCGCAACGTCTGCTAGCGGACGGAAGGCGGGCGCCGAGAGGCGGGAAAAAGGGAGGAAGGGAGGGGGAGGGGGGGGGGGGGAGCGCATCAAGGGGGCAACGAGGGGATGGGACAACGAGCTAAGTAAGAGGCGGAAGAAGAGGAAAGCAGCATCCCTCCCCGAAAAGCTACGGTCGCGCGTGCGTTCCGACCAGTGCTCGGAGACTTCGCCGAGCTCACTGGAAGGACCAAGAGCTCGAGTCTAGAATTCTGTCACGTAGGCGTCATAAGTCCTTCGCGCCTTTAAGTAAGAAGTAACACCATACCGTTCCCGCTATTCCGTGTACTCGTGTCCCTAAGTATCTCGCGCTCTCGTCTACGTATATATGATTTATCACGAGCATTGCCGGACGGGCGGAGAACGCTAATGCCGCTCGAAAACGTTAAAAACTTGCGAACGAGTTACAAGCTGCAACGATATTCCTCTGTTGTTAATCCGAATTCGTCTTGGCAAGAAGCTGATATAATCAATCGCGCACCAACCAAGGACCACAGCTCGTAAATTTACGTTGGAAATGAACAGCCTGATCCCATCGTCGTCTGTCGTCTGCATCAAAAAGAGACTCGTATGCGCACGTGCGCGTTACCCAAAGTCCTTCCTCTCGATCTCATAAAAGCCCAGCTTAGAGCCGGCGCTCGATCGGAGGTGACCCAAAAAATTCTGGCCGGAGACGTTCTCGCGTTGTCCGGCGATCGCGTAAAGTTTCCGCCTCCGTCCCGAGCTGACTCGGCGTAGTCTGAAACTCCGTTCACGTGCGCGTCATAAGTCCTCGGCGTCTTTAAGTAAGAAGTAACGTCATCGTGCCGCCATACGCTCCACGAGCACCACGAGCACCTCTCTAAGTACTCATGGAGACTCGATGTGTTGTGACCCACCCACTTATACACACACACACACACACACACACACACACACACACACACACACATACACATACACACATCTTGTCGCATGCTCCTCAAGAAGTCGCCTAGGCGTAAGTAGCAAGGTGGTGACGCGACGGCGGAGACGGCGGAGACGGCGGAGATGGTCGAACGAAGACGCCGAAGGTGCTCCGGGAGAGATTCAGTCGGAAGACGGCGTGGAGGTGGCGAGGTGGTGTAGGGCGGTTTGGTAGCGCCTTACGCCGGAGTTCACTTGACGAGGAGGTGGTGTGCGGCGGTCAGGCGTGGCCAGCATACCAAATCCGTGGGGTATTCTGGTCATGTAGCAGGTACGGGGTCCTAGCTTTCCAAGAGAGCGACTTGCCTACCTCTCCGCTCTCCTCTTCCTCCCGCCTCCTCACCTCCTGCCTCTCAGTCTCCTGCATTTTGCTCGTTCGCAAGCTACCACTCGGTAGGATGGGTGGGGGAGTATTAATTGGCTTACGAGGCGACACTCATTAGCACTTTGAGTACGAGGGGTTGAGCGGACAAGGGAGGTGAGAAACACCCTCCGGAGGCGTTGCTCGAGGCTACCTCGCGTCACGCGCCTTCCTACAGACTCTCTATCTATCAGTCGTCCTCGTCGAGAGCGGTTTCTCGCCTCGAGGCGAGACAAAGAGAATTATGATAACGCGATAGTAGAACACTCGATATCAATGAATCATCTTCAAAAAAAAACCTATTTATCGTTAGATAATATTTTTTTACTTTTAATAATAAATAATTTTACGCGGAAAATAATCATAGCGTAAAAGCATGTGTATACATATCGAGGCCAGTCTGCAACGGAAATGAAGCTTTACGTCATCGTGAAATTTATTATTTCGTGTCGTGGCCAATAAGAAAACTCGGAAGCATAGATGAAGAACAGATTGAAAGAATATCGAAACGGCTATCACTCTTGAATTGTCTCTGGGCTGGTTCTCTGCTTCATCGATAACACTCGTGGAACCACTCGGTAGTATCTGAATGTAACAGAATGAAAAACGGAACGATCGAATTCCCACGCTCTTCCGAGATCGTTCTTGATTAAGTGTGATTCACTCGACGTTCTAAATACAACTCGACACGAGATAATCGAAACGAACTTTCAATTTGTTCGTTATCCAAGCGAGATACTTGATTTTTTTTCCAATCTGTACGAGTACTTGTTTCCTGTGTTTCTCATTTTTCTGGACAGCGTTTTCTATGCACACATTTCTGATTCGTATATTTAATCAGTTGTACAAATCAACGTCTCAAACGATATATAATAAAATCAAACATTCGGTTTTAATCGGAAAATTTATTTTCCGGCTCGAGCCCTCGAGAAATCCTTCGGAGTAGAGTCAGTAACATCCCCTGATGCTATATAATAATTTATATTTTAGAGGGTACGGAGTCTCACAGTCTGTCAGTTCGCAAATCGCTCTCTCGTTCCCTGCTCCGAAATTCTCTTCTTCCCACGCGTAAAGCCTTCATTCGTACGAAACAAAATTATGCAGAATCTCGGAGCGCAATGGAGCAGCGATCTGCATTTTCGTGCTCACGGTGAAAAGATACGGGGATGTGCGGTCCGCGAGGGGAGGATGAATCGCGAGGGGCGGAATTGCGGCTACGGAATATTTCGTAGTCGTCCGTGGATTTGCGCCGTTGCGGTCGACCCGATACTCCAAACTCTCTCAGTAGATCCAATTTGATCGGAAGACCGCAGCGTCTCTACGGCCGACCTTGTGTAGAAACGGACAATGTGTGTACGCCGTGCACGAGATAACCCCTCGAAATGCTCCAACCCCCTTGCAGCCTCCCTCTCTCTTTCTCTCTCTCTCTTACCCTCTCTTGCTCTCTCTATATTGTATATATATATATATATATATATATACATCTCTCTATCCTGCACGCGCTCAGCTCCTCACAATAGACAATGTTGCTCGATAAGGCATTGTTCCAACGTGGTCTCGGACTATACGAGCCTCACCAGGCTACATTACCATCCCTTCGCAATGTTACTACCCTAAACTTTGCTCGTCTGGCACCACTTAGTCATACATATGCGCATCGCACATACGCGTTTTCTTTCCGTCGAGCATAAACGTTGCCGCTTTCGGTATAATGACAAAGTAGGTGGCTTGAAAACGAAACAGGTAATGCAAACAAATTTCATGATAGCTAAATAGATGGCTAGATTTTTAACAAAACTATATTAAGAGTTACATCATAGTAGAGTGTAGAAAAAAATTCGTCCCTATATTCGACAAATTTTTTTCATGGAATAAATATTTATAAATAGCATTTATAAGTTTATTCAGATGTTTCGATCTTAAAATTGATAACTCATTTGTGTTCTATAGTGTTCCATTAAGATAACAGGTTTTCCAAGATTTTGTCAAGTTTATGAAAAGAACAAATTTGCCAAATTGACAGTTTAAATTCTCGCCGTACTTAATACAAAACGACATTACATTGTTAACGTTTATCGATATTTAATCGCCATCTTGTCAATCATCCTGAATTTGGTGAAATTGCTCACGCATACGTGTGTCATTGAATTCGCACGCATATATCAAGTCCTTGCCTCAATTAAAACGTAGATTCACAATACATTCCCTTTGCCGGCTGAATCATTTCGTATATTGTTGCTCGGCGCATCTGACGCAATAGGGCGACTACGGCAAATTTTAATGTCGATAGAAGCTTCCCGTTTCATAAATATGTATGTGCGCATTGGTATGAATAATCCTTCACATTGGCTACAGCTATGATCGTAGAAGAGCCATCATCCATCGTCATGTCGTTAAAATAGTAAAGATAACGCCTGTCAGTCCCGTGAAGCCCGAACATGTCGAAATATATCATCAAATCTAATTCGAAATATTTTTCGAATTAGATTTGATGATATATAACTAAATCTACTACGAAATATTTTTAAATGTCATTCCGTTTTAATTTACATTTCGTGACTTTTGCGTGTTCTTTAGCACGAAATTAAAGGCTTAAAGGGTTAGAAAAAAATAACAAAAGCGAAAATTTTCGTAAAAGTGTTAAAATAATAATTGCCAAAAGAACGTAAGAACTAAGAAATAAATAAATTGCGTTACATTTCTCGCCGTCGATTTGCATTAGAATTTGACATTCACCCGGGAAACGACGTGCTTCACGCTATTATGGCTGGTGTGCAGCTCGTATTCGCAGGTAATGAACTGAGCGTAAAGGTGCTTGCGACCTCTAAGATATTCAATGTAAAGTGGATGAAAGGAGAAAAGAAATCGCGCATGATTGTGGGAATGCTTCGCGAGTCGAGAGAAGAAATTCACGTTCGCAGCACGATAGTACACGCCCATCATATTATTTTCCGACGTATTGCCGCTGCCAAAGACATCGATGTGCACGCATAATTTTTCAATTTGCCGCTGGAGGAACTGTCGCGACCATGTGACGCGCACATGGTGCCCACCTACGACAATGTACGTCGGTACATTGTCTCCGTGACGTATTTTCTCCGCCGAGAAAATGAACGAGAGAGAATGAATTTCGAGAAACGTTTCGAGACGGTATCGGCAATAATTGTTGTAAATTGTTGTAACGTGGATCAGCGAAGTGTAAGGAAGGAAAGTAAAGCTTCTGTCAATCTCCGATGCTCGTAATCGACGATGACCTAATATATCGCGCACCAACACGACCGCATTAATTCGTACTCTTATCAAGAGCGGAAATGCGGCTCGTTGAGGAAGGAGGCTTTACGGGGCGTTGATAAATCGAGCTCGCCTGCATGCCGCCGCTTAATGTACGCCCGATATGGAGACCCCGAAGGCGGAGACAAAATTGGTTTAGCGCGACGACGACGACGACGACGGCGACAACAGCGACGACGACGACGGCGACGACGACGACAAACTGGATTTCCCTCGACAAACAAAACAGATGCATCGATAAAACTTTGTCGAAAGCATATCGCTCGGTATTTTTAGCGTAGAACACGCTGCATGTTAGCCCAATAAATACCATGGACCCTTATTATATTTATCGATTTACTTGTAGTGACTTGTTTGATACAAAAAAAAATGTTGAAAATTAAATTAACAACTGTACGAAAACAAATGTGAAATCTTGAAACATTTCCAAAATAATACTTGTAATAATTTCGCATAAGTTTCAATTTAAAATTTAATTTTATAAAATTATTTCGAGTATCTCAAGGCTCAAGTGTCATCGCGTGACGTTTTCGCATAACACCGTGCTACCAAAGATCTCAAAATATGCGACGATCATAAAAAATTCCGTATATTCCGCAGTGCCAAACTACTCTAAGATATTTGTTCGTAATCATATCGGGTTTCGTATCAAGAATCGTGGAGTACTGTGTATTTACAGGGTCGAGCTGTCCCGCCGCGGTTTGCTCGACGCGTCCACTGAAATATACAAAGTCGGACAGAATCTTCTATTCCACGTAGAACGGACGATGGAGGGTGGTGTAGCGCGCGAGTATTCGAACATTACATATTGACGAGTCTGGAAGGTTTCATGGGCAAAGCGCGGGTGTACGGATAGAACGGCATGACGCCGGAACGGAAGTCCAAAGAGAGAAAGAAGAGGGAAAAGAGAGGAGGAGTCGGAAAAGAGAGGCGACAGTAGAAGGAAAGTCGCTCAGCCGGAGAGAATCTTCCGTAGTGCGGCCACGTAGTCGCCGTTTGTCGATCGTACCGCAATAATTCCTTATTGCTCCTCCAACCCCTAACCTGACCCTAACCCTAACTCCTTCTTTTCTTTCTCGACGGTTCTCCACCTCCACCTCCACCTCCACCTCCACCACCTCCTCCTCCTCCTCCTCCTCCTCCTGCTCCTCCTCCTCCTTCTCCTTTTTCTCCACCTTCTTCTTCAACGTCTTTCCTTCTATCCTTCTGTCCCCATCGCGTTCTACTACTCTCATCCACCTCACGTTCGGCCCACCCTCCCCACATCCAATCCTTATCACCCCTCATCATCTTCTACTTTCGAAAGGGTTGCGAGGATTAACGGAAAACCATTAAATCTGGCACGATCGAAGGATCAAGCGGACAAAACGATAACGTGATACTCGTGCCATAACGCGCGCTTTAGTTCATGAGTTGCCATACTGCTAAAAATAATAATCTGCCGAAACGAGTTATACGCCGTTTCCTATTCTGAAGACTCGCTTATTTCGGGTCATTTGAAAAATCGGTTTTATAGATATGATTGTTCCACTTCCAGAAATCTTTTGTACAATATTTCGCGAATTTGATTTTTATTTGCGCGAATTTGATTTTTATCAAATTACATTCAAATTGCATCATTATCAAGTGGCGTTTAATTAATTAACAGTTCATTTTCTGTATCGCCGATGTTTAGTTTAAACTCAAAAATTCTTATCTTTTGAACATGAGCTAAGATGCTTCAAAACATATTCTAATAGAGTCTCCATACCAATGGTCACCGATTATTTTTTATGGAAAGTTTTAAAAACTTGCGAAACTTCCGCGATCTGATAAACTTCAATTTTAGGTCAAGCCCTATATGATTACAAGCCTATTTTAAGAAAACGATTTTCTTAAATCGTTTAATGTGAAAAATGACATTTTTTGTTTTTAATAATTTGTTTATAATTTGGAATAATATTGATGCAACTCATTAACTTGTAAAAATGCACATCTATGCGTCGAGAATTTATTTGTTATGTAGTTCATCTTTGAGAATGTTGCTTCACACATATATTGAGCCAAACATTGTACACAGGCTAAAGTTTTATGGTTAAAATTTTGAATTCCGAGGCTTCATTATCGCATACATATTTAATATTTCGTAAATCATTGTCAAGGAATCTCATCATAACATCCTTTTTATTACAAATAACGTATTTTAATAACGTAATATTTTCTGTCTCAGGTGTGCATTTAATTACATTAAGTTAGTAAACACATTAGTAAACAATTTCATATTTAACAAGAGTCCAAGGAATACGCAAAGAGGCCTCAACATATTTTTCTTATCCAATCATTGAATAATTTATAATTTGAGTTGACGTTATGCAATTTAAGCATAAATTCTCAATTTGGATAACAAAAGTTGCTTCCTACTGAAAATTTTTCATCAAATGATTTGTATTTGATCTTATATAATGTTGTTTTATATTCGAACTTTTAATTATAACCACAGTTAGTTGTTATTGTTAAAAATACACGAGTACTGATTCATTGGTTAAGCAATGTAAAATAATATAAGTCTGTTAATAAAAATTATCTATTTTCAACTTCCATTTTTTTTTTCTCTTATTCATTGTGACAACTGATAAGTACTACATTACAAAACGCATGCAATAAATAAACAAAACAACAATATGCAACTGATTAAACTATCAAATATTAGATTATTACAAATCGAGCAGTGTTGCCAAGATCGCAAACGTGTTCGAGATAATGATAGTGCGCTCTTGATTATGTCTCGAGTTTAGTAAAGAGCATTAATCCGCGCTAATCACAGTAGCATTCTGATATATCATGTAAAATAAATTAGACCTAGAATTAGGTAAGTAGGATTATTAGCATGACCTAGTCTAGAGAATTAATGCATTTCGCTTCTGTACGTTACATGGCACATCAATGGCTATAGAAGAGCGAGTTAAGGTTGACCTCCCATAAACATTCGCCTATCGAAATAGCATCATTTCTTCTATTTATCATAAAAAATGTGGTCCGCTAGTAACCCTCATTTATACGATCAAAACTCAAAGATATTTATAAATATTGAAGGTTCCACATATTTCACGTTGTAATTACACGCAAGTATGTTTATAGCAAAATCAATATCGTAATATCGCGGTCAATCATTGCATTAAGTTAAAAGACTATTAATGACACGTTAATAATCAAGCGCATTATGACATATTGATCGTAGGCGTGGATCCATAATGGCTTCCTACGCGCCCGTCAAATATATCAAATGTGAAGGACGACTGGAGTGACACTGAATATGAATCGACCGCTTAACCGTGAGCAATTATTATCATTTTCACAATTTTTAAGAATGATATCGTCGTCTTCTATATAAGCAAATTAGCCTATATTTGAGATTGTAATATCTTTATAATAATTTAAAATAATCGATAATATTTATGGAAAGAAGCGAGAATAAAATCTTTGGAGCTTTCACGTTATGTTCCTCAAAAAGATTAATACATTTATCTGAGCATCTGTGTCATGATACATTGTTAAATCTTGTCAAGCGAGAATACAAATTTTACTTACATTACATTAGCGTAGTCCAAATAATAAAGTATAACATCGACTCACCTGTAACAAAAAGAAATTAATATTATTAGTTATGTAGTCAAAAATAATGCATAAGAAATTCTTTCAGTTAAAATAAAAGAAACGTCATAAAGAACCCATGTAATAATCATTATTTTCAGTAACACATAAGGAATTCAATCGAATCGCAACAGCTACATTGCCCAAATTTAATCTTAGTTCGGGATGAAATTTCTATAAAAATCTGCTCTTTGTTACATTTTGCAGTTACTCTCTGCAAGCTCAACCCAAACGAGACGGAAAGATGTGTTCCGAAATTATTTCCGGAACAGTCGCGAATGCTATCAAGGATGTGGCCGTGGCCAGGCGTACGTTACAACGAAGCTATGTAATTACAGTCCGAGCCGATATTTTCTCATAAACGTCACTTAACGCTCCGTGACGGCACCGTTTGCCAACCGGTCGTCCTCTCGAGAAGCGCATACGACGTTGGTAGCCGCTGACTTTGTCGTCGTTACTGGGCCATTGGCACCGGAAAAGCTCGCCGACCGTTAAATCGTGACGGAAAACTTATTCCCCTTTAGTGTGGTCCCCTTTAGAGAATTAAACACTCGGAATCTCGCGCGACTCTCCATCCGTCTTATCCGCGATCGCTTATGAGATATCACGCGTTGTGCAAGTAAAATGGACACGCTCGCATTTGTCGGTATATATATATATATATATATATATATATATATATATATATCGGAATGTTACGAACCGCTTTTAATCTCAACCTACAATGTAGCTCGCCTGTAACGAGAAATTCGTTCCGAGACACCGCCGCAGCAGCGCGAAATTAGCGCAAACTCCGGCGTCAAAAATATTTACAGCCCCATATTCTTTGTTATCGTTATTGGAAACTTTGATACTCGCGGTGTTGCAAGATTCATAAATAATTGACTTCATTGCGGGCCACGCGCTGCGCAAGTTTTTGATCGCCACTTTTCATTCAGGGCTGCCACGGAAAACGAATTCCGAAATTCCCTGATTTTTGGCAATGTTTGACTTACAGGCGACAGTGGAAGAATTTTTCATGGCCAATAAATTTTAACTTTAGAAGCAGAAAAAAAGCTTATGTCAGATGTAACTTTAGACATCTAGTAATATAATATAATTCTGAATGCAAATTTCAAGCCAACAAAAAATAAACAAATATTGTATATAAAAAGGAATATAGTTATGACAGAAAAGAGAGATTAAATAAAAATATTAAAAAAAATTACAAGTATCTTTTAAAACAAGAGCAGGGCTCAAAATTCCAGCTTTCTTTACACCTTTTCCCGACTTTTCCGAGTTTTCCCCGGCCAATTTAAATTTCCATGGCTTTTCCATGGATTTTTCCTGGCTCATTTAAATTTCCATGACTCTTCTTCCACGGTTTTCCACGGTTTTCCAGGTTTGTGGCAGCCATGTTTATCGGTGCCGTTCTTTGAGATAGCGTGAAAACTCCGGATAAGCGGAAGGTGAAAAGACGACGAGTAGGAACGGCCGACAGGAATAAACGCTTAAAGCGCGACAAGTGGATTTTTCTTCGGTCGGTTATTGCCATATCAGCCGGCGTATTCTCGAGAAAACGGACGCGTTCTTACCGCCTTACGGCGGTTAGGTCACGTTGTCGTCGTCGACGGAAATATAGATGATAAACTCAGGAAATATAGCTGGAATTCTTGTAAATTGCGAGTTACAATAACAAAGTGGCTGTTCCGGCGCGACGCTCGTAACTACATTTCAAGGAAACATTCTCGCCAGGTACATACTGTATTAAAAATACAGGCGTTATAAGTCGCGGCGAGCGCGCATACATTAGATTATCGCGCGTCCATAAACAACGCGGCATACTTGAGAACTCCCAAATTCCTAAATATAGAGCGGCACTCGGGAGGCAGGTGTAATGTCAGAGACAAAGTAGTAGTAGTAGTAGTAGTAGTAGTAATAGTAGTAAAACTTTGGAGAAACAAATAATAATAAATTTCGCAAAGTGTTTCCGAAATATTTGAGTTTCAACTCGAGACTCAAGAATCTAACTCGTCGCCTGACTCATCGCTACGTCGGAACGGAGAACATAGAAGAACCAAAGTAGAATTAAAGGCATTGTGGAATCGTGCGGAAAAAAATCGCACAATAGTCGAAAACAAAGTCGTACGCGATACGTGGGCGACGCGACGGCGTACTCTTTCGCTAACAGATAAATTGCGTTGCACTTCGGGCAACTTCGCCGCGAGCTCGATTACGTAACGATGAAACATTTTATCGCGCGTGGGTACGGGGGAGTGCGTCATGTTCCATATCCGTCCTAACAAGGCTGGCCTTTATGTTGTGCCCGCCGCGTTACGGCGGCGGTGACGAGCGCGTTCGATAAAAATGTTGAGCGAGATCGATACCTGTCATCGCCACGTCGCGCAGTTGTCGATATCGGGACCCAGCGCCGATGGGGAGTATTCGGGGAGAATTGACATTTTGTAAAAATGATCGCGCGCATTTCCGCGCTTACGCCGCGAGCATCGCCTCGCAAAAGTCGGCATAACCAAAGATCGAAGCTCTCAAGTCAATAATGTCCACCACTTCTCTTCTTCGTGAATCAACCGTTCAACGGTGTCTCAATGACCTTGACCTCTCAATTTGCGATAAACCGTTGGCAAATTTTACGATTCTTCTCGGCCTACTTTTTATACACGGTTTAAAGACAGTCTTTCAGATCTTTCAAATCTCTCCAATTTCTCAGGCGGAATATATCGAGTAAAATTATTTTTCCCTTTAAATAGTAAAGTTCAAGTGAATATCGATAGAATCGATAGAAAACAAAAGTAGATCATCTGACACTTACAACCCTTGGAAAACTCTCGCGACGGTGTGGATAGTCACACGCAAATTGTGGCGATAATATTTTCCGTTTAACTACAAGCGCCAGATTCGATTTTGTAATATGGCGAATACATCATTCTGACGGCCGGCGTATCCATCGCGAATACTTGGACCACCAGCACAGAAAACATAGCCAAGATAGCCGTATAGATTAATCACATCCACGTAGCAGCTGACCATATTTATAATTTATCAGCTGCATCGTGCTGCATGCGGTTCACCAAGAAGTATGTCGCGGTGGAGGCACGTTCGTCGCAACTTTATCGTTCGTTACAACAATCGTTGGCAACAATGTCTCATTAATATGTCAACTCGTGGTGGATTGATTGGACGGATCGAAACTGGGGAGATGGATGAACGAGCGTTCGACGGTTCTATCGCTGCGCAATGTCGCTATTAACAGTGCAAACAATACCAATTTGCGTCATTTCTCTTTGGCGAAAACTAATTGCGATTTAATCACGGTGATGGAAATTATCACCGCCGCATCAATATCATCTGTCGATCGATCGATCGATCGATCGGTATCATCGGATCATTTGACTACTCAGACACTTCGAACTCACTAATGTACTCGATACACGCATGTTTATAGACGAGCATCTTACTCAAATATTTTACACATGTTTATTTGAAAGTGATAAAATGTGTAAAATACTAATGGAGAAAAAAATGTAACGTTAAACTCAGATAATAATGCAAATAAATAAGATCGATAATATTTGAATCAAAATTTTCTAAACGTTTAAAAAAAAAAGATTAAATAAACAGTATAGGTATTTCGTATCTTGAGTAAATAAAGTGCAGAATCGGTTCCTTATATCTCCACCAAACTGCCGCACGAACGGAGCCAAACTTATAGAAAACACTCCTCGGGTATTTCACTTCTTATCGTATAGCGAGAGAGGAGGGAAAAAAAAGAGAAAAAAACGTCACAAAGCAAGGGCGGCGGAAGGAATTTCGACAAACGAACGCGAGAAAAGGCAAGAACGGCAAGAGGAGTAGTAGTGAGAAGGACGAGGGACGACGAGGAGTTGATACAGCGTTGGCATCGCCGTGCCCCACAATTTGCAATTATTACATTTCCCGGCAAATGGATCGCGCTCGTGGCTCGCTGCGTCCTAGGAAAAGAGGAGGTTGCACGGACGTGATTGCATTGGGGATTTCGCGATACGACTTTACGGTCCCAGATATGATCCCGGCGAAAAATTCGTCTGATGGCCCAATAAAGCTAAGTGGCGTACGTGTGAGCGTGGACGCACATTTATACGCGCTTGTACATTTGTATATACGTGGCGTGGACGTGACGCAAACGCGTGATGAACCCGCGCGGCGTATAACGAAACGTTAACGAAACAGCAGCGCGCCGGATGAGTTATCGGTATTACTTTTATCGTTCGGCCGGCCAACTTCACGGCACACCGCGCCGGATCCCTTTATTGGAGGAAAGTCCGTGGAAAATGAAGAGAAATGCACTCCCAAAAGGGGGGAGTTACCTTCGAGAAAGGTGCGCGGAATATCGGCGGTAAACGGACGGAGAAAAACAAATAATGCTCCGAAGGAAACAAATATACTCTAATATACGTAACCCACTCTTGGAAAAGATATGTTAAATCGATAGTCATGTTTCCTCGCGATGCCGCTTCCCTATACACGTTACACACGTCGCATTTGTCGCGGAGATTGTACGTTTCAAAAGTTCAGAGAAATAGTATAATCGCATAAGTATAATTTTATTTGCTAAAAAAATATTTACTTATCTAGTAATAAGTAAATTTAATATCGATATTGTAGGTTAATATCGATTTCATTAAACATATTCATCATTATTCTTCTTTTTATTTTACACATTTTCAATTTCTAGAATAAATGCGAATAAAGAATCGGATATCAAAGTTTTGAATTTTTTATAAGTAATAATCAAGATACATAAATATGCGTTGAGTAATGTAGATCTACGGCATCTACGCGGAATAAGCGTTAAAAAACATAATCAGCCAAGCGGTAAAAACCAATGTAGAAACCAACATAGCTAAGCTGTAAAAATTAATAGAGCGATAAGCATACCAACATGTGTGGACATAATTACCTCGAATACGTAAAAACTACTTGATGCAAATATTTAACGTTTATTATAACTCTTATAACTCTGAAACTATAACGACGTTGATATTTCCGCATGAAACTTTTTCGTTCATTAATTGAATTCCACATAAATGAAATATATTTAACACTACTTTCCGTAATAGCACGATTCTATTTCCGGATATGCCTCTGTTGTAATGTAAAGTCTCGTATCTTATGTACAAATACGGAAATTTGAAGTGCTGAAACTATTTATTTTTATATACTAAATGCTTTACCGTACGCATTATCCACGCCCAAGTTCCATCGCAGCGATCGCGCTCGCAGCCCTCGCTCCGGTCGACTCGCGGCAAATTAGATTAACGCGAATTAGCGAGCCGTATTCCATACCGCCGGCTAGATTCCAGCGTCAGCCAGTAGAAAAGGGTGGCTAGGTTACGAGCCACCTACCGCCATTGGAACCGGCCACCGCCGTTACCACCACGAATGCACGCGGCGAAATATGCCGCGAGTCTGCCGTTAACGTCACTAAACCACCCTACCGGCATCGCCATCGCTCCCGGTTGGAAAAAAGGAGAGAGAGAGAGAGAGAGAGAGAGAGAGAGAGAGAGAGAGAGAGAGAGAACAAAACGTGCGCGCGGGTGAGCACGGAAAAGGGTGCGTAATTACCACGACTGGCACCTACTCACCCCGGCTTTTGCGGCGGGCAAAGAGGCCCACCTCGAGAAAAAGAAAAGATCCCTCTTCTCGCGCGTAAGAGCATCCGCGTTAGACCGAGATGCGAAAGAGGGTATATCGCTATCTCCCGGAAAATCCCGGGAGGGGAAGGGGGTCGCGTTACATGTGCGAAACGACGTGGAGAACGAGCGTCGCTTTGTAAACGCGGCGATGTCGCTCGTAAAAACAAACCGTACGTAACTACTCGCGTTGCGAATTAAGGTAATTAAACAGTCTGGAAAATAATAGAAAAGTTAAACGAAAAAATGCGATTCATCATGGAAGGCTGACAGCTACCGGGAAGTAAGAAGTACCGTCAAATTCAAGTACGGCGAGCACGGAGAAAAATGGCATACGAATACACTTTCTTTAACGCAAATCCAAGTTGTTACGAACAGGTAAATCGTTTATTTCGAGACAGACGCGAATCAGATTACGAAAATGTTTTCTTCAAAGATAAAATGTCGAGATCAATTTGCTTGAATAAAAATATGTTTATATTTACGAGAGAACGCTGATAATGACATGATGAAAAGGATGGAATAATAAACAACCATCTACTAAAGTATGATATAATGTAATTTTATATCAAAATACGCACACACGCTGATTTGAAAAATGCTTATTAATACGAGCCTGTACATAAATTTCACGTTGTTTATTTCGTTTATTTCGCATATATAATCATAAATCAAAAGTGGAAATACGCGAAGAAATATCTCGTGGAATAATTTCATGATTATCATGCATATCTGTAATAACGAGGTACACGAAAGCGACCGAGGATGACATCCAGCTTCGTGGTTTCCAGCAATTAAGAGAGTCGGAAAATAATAGAAGGGGTTAACGAGAAACGAAGGCGGGCGGAACAAGTGCCGATGCTTGCTACGCAAAGGAGCAAGGAAAGCGTTGAAAATGAGAAGGCAGAAGGGCAAGGAGGGTAAGGGTAAATTCAAGTATTTGCGGAAAAAGGATGAAAGCGGGAAAGATGGCGCGAGAAGAGCGGGAGAAGGGAAGGGAAGGGGAGGGACGAAGGAAAAGGGTGAGAGAGAGTTTCGCTGAATCAGTTGATGGAACAAGCGGAAATGGAATGTAACTCGACGCTACGATTCTTCCTAATAACGTTTCCAGTGTTTCCAACGCGTTAAATGACTGCTACAGTGATTTTTATCACGCGGGCTTTATTTCGTTCGTGTGCTCGTTCCCCGAATCGAAGCGCTAATTGCGATCGCCCCCGCGCGTTTTCCTCCTGTCACTTTTTCTCTTTTTTTCTCCTTCGTTTCTTTTTCTTTCTTTTTTTTTTTTTACCCGGCGACGGAATGACAAAGCAATGGCTGCGATAAGTTGAATTTCCACGCATTATAAAAATTGAATCAACCGCGATCGTTAAACACATCATTAATTTTAACTGGTCGCATCCGACCAGACGAATCAAAAATACCCATTTTTTTTCACAAACAGTAAAAATATATGAGTACGAGTTAACGCGATAGATGCTTCTGTAATATTATACTATGTTACATCGTTCGATATAAAAGCTATTAACAGATATCAGTGATAAAGTATTGGCATATGTGCATGTACCGAAACATTCGTCCAATAAACAATGTCGATATTAAGTATGAAGATTTTTGCGGAAAAAATAGTTTATTATTAATCCCTAAATTATTTTTCACAGACAAATGGGATATATATTGCATATATTTCTCTTCATATTTAAAAATTTATTCATATCAGATCTCTAATTAATCACACCGATCGCAACAAACGAAGCGCACATGAGCGTATTCGAGAATGCTCGGTGAAGGAAGAAAGAAAAATATGACCTTAAAGAAAGAGACAGAGTGTGACGAAGAATAAGGTGAGTAATGCGCGCAAGCACACTGCCGACATAATCCACCTGGTTCTTACTTCCCATAGTTTCGCACATATTTGAACCTTTTCATAAAGTCGGCGAGTGGAGAACAAAAAACAGGAATACCGAGGAAGAGAGGGAGAGGGAGAGAGTTGGAGGGAGAACAATGTAAATGCGCGAAAGAATACAAACAGCCATCCCTCCGCTCTTTCCTGCAAGTCACATCGTATAAACCCTCTCACCTGCGTAAACTTTCGCAGGAAGTTAAAAGAATCAGTTCCCGATCTTTCTATGAAAAATTGAAGAGAATTAACAAAAGGTGGAAAAAAAATTCGATTTTGCAGCAAAGATAAAAATGCATGAAAAATGAGGAGTTTGAAACAAACAATTCATATAATTTATGCAGTCCTATTCTCTGTGCGTTTTCTACCTTTAATATTTATAATATTTTGGAAAAAAAAAAAAAAGACATTTCACTTTCAGCATTTACCCGCATCCCTTTTGTACCTTTTCTAATGTCAAAATTTCTCCTGGACTTTTCCAGTTTGCTCAAAATAAAAACGCCACGTTATTTTCGAAACACCTTTTTTCCGTATTTATGCTCGTTTTTTTTTCGCGTTGATCTGCTAATTCACCAAAAACCTCCCCCAATGTAAAAAGGGCAGCAAAAAAATACGTGCGAGCTGTGAAAAAAAGGTGAAAAAGGCCGAGAGGGTTGTAGCGGAGGGAGGAGGGAGATACGAAGAACGAGATAAGTAACATACACCCCAGTACTCTCGGCGGCATCCAGCGTTTTTGCCAAGCTCAGTCCCACGCGCAGAGACGCGCAAAAGAGCCAGAAAAAGACCGAAAAAGCAACGGTGACTGACGAAAAAAAGCTCACTCGGTTATCCGACGAGACGTTTCAGTACAGTATGGCGTATGTACACAAGCCGTGCATTTTCTTTTAGTCACGAAATCCTCGACGAATTAGAAGTGGAATCTTCTTTGAAGAAAAAAAAAAAAAAAATCTCCGTTAAAAGCCGTTAATACACACGCATTTACGATTTTGTAATCCTATATAAGTTAACGTTAAATAAACATCAACTGTTACAAAATACAATTCACACAGAATTCTTCAACGAGTTCAAAGTTAAAGAAAATGCTTAAATATTCAACTGTTTGTGCTCCAAGAGTCAA
Organism: Pogonomyrmex barbatus; assembly: GCF_055798465.1. Taxonomy (NCBI): domain Eukaryota; kingdom Metazoa; phylum Arthropoda; class Insecta; order Hymenoptera; family Formicidae; genus Pogonomyrmex; species Pogonomyrmex barbatus. Next base: position 1,496,300 of record NW_028297118.1, on the reverse strand, counting down.
AATGCTTTGAGAATTTCGACGTAACGTCTTATTATACATTTTTTTACGTTACGTATTACATTGTAATCTAATTGCACCGTAATCTGAGAAATCTGTGATATTACACTTGTTTCACAAACACACAAGATAATACTTTCTTACGCTTCGGCGTGGAGAAGTATTATCAAACGATTGGTGCGATTCGTTGTCATTATATCAATTACGTAGCGAGAATAATGACATGTTGGCTGAGCGAACTGAAAGTAGCACTGACAGATAAGTAGCTCATCAACATGCAGTTACCGCGGGTAATAAGAGGCACACGTTGTTGCCGATGAAGATACGTCAACGTGTTTTAATCATCAGGTAGTTATATATAGCGACTTCCAGCCATATCTTACATAATCGTCCTATACTCTTCTCTCGCTCCTTCTCCCTCTTTCTCTCTCGAACATTCGCGTGTTGAGTATAAAATTAATCTGATCGCGAACTGAGTTGAAAAAGCTGTTCAAATACAAGTAAGTTTAATCGATACTTACAAAGTGATAAGATAATGAAACAATAGCGTAACTGTTCGTTTTGAAAAAAAAAAAAAAAAAAAAAAAAAATGAAGCGGATATTTTTTTTATCGCTCAGGTAGAAATTGCTGGGAGAGAAAGCGACGGTTACGAAACCGAAGTCTCTCGCAAACGAGCTCTTTGACTGTTTCCTATATGGATGATCTCATTAGCAGCCAATGAGACGTATGCTCGTAACTCGTACCGCGCGCAACGTGACGCAACGTGCATGAATTAATGAGTCAATTGCGCGTTTGCCGGGGATAAATCTTCTCGGATCCTTCACAATTAGTGTCAGTTAACCGATTCTCCGATTAGACCTACGTTCGTAAGCGTGATACATTCTTCGATCTCTCTGACATGTAAAAGAAGCAACGTGTATGCGCAGACGGTTCATTAGAAAAAATTAATTACTTCCGCGCGCCAATAATAAACGCGGAATATCCAAGTTATAAATCCAAGACATCTAAAACGTTAATTTTTACAAATCAAGCTTACAAAGTAGAAATAATGAATCATATCATTTTTTTATTTTTAAAAATAGAATTTTTTTAAATTTTATTTTATAAAATTTTGTAAATGAAAAAAGATATGGATAAATATAAATCTGCAGAATTGATACATTTGTATACTTTCATTAATTTATTAACAGAGAGAGAGAGAGAGAGAGAGAGGGAGAGAGAGAGAGAGACTATGCGTAACAATAATCATATTATGAAATTATTATTAATCAGATTATAAATAATTATGTCAATCGCATAATTGAAATGCACTGATTACTGACTTTAGCAAATGACATATCTCACGAAAATGCCTGATAACATTCGCGTCACAGTCCATTTCGTTCCTTGACTCGTTCCGACCGCGAAATTACTGGGAACACCAATGCCGACGCGCGCGCGAGTAACGACGAATCAGAATAAAATCGGCGAGTATCTCGGACTCGCTCACTTTCGGAGGGATAGCACTCTTTCGCAATGCGGTAGGAGAGCGACGAGATGGTATTTTCTAGCGCGTTGTTACCCCAGATTATGGCGCGCGTCTTCAACCCCGAGAGGTTATACGGCTGGAAGTTGAATAGTCTGCGCAAAAGTTCCACCACCGCAAAACTCCTCCCTCGTTAATTCCAAAGTTTCGCGAATCTCTAGTCTCTCCCTTCTTCCTTTTTTTTTTTTTTTCGTCCAAAGAAGAACACCCACCGCCTCGTCCTCTTATATCCGTCGCATTTGTACGAGCAAGTGAGCGAGGGAGAACTCCAGATGTAAGACAACTGTCGGAGAAGTGGATCATCCGTTTCGCGTTAAAACCGCTAGGTCCAAAGCATCCGTCATAATGGTCGGTAAATCTCGTTGGAATTTTATTGGATATTTCAATAAATATCAACAAGTTATGAGAAATAAAAAAAATCTCCCTTTATTACTCGACAAACGCATTGTTAAATTATCTGCATTTTCTTAACACGGGCAATTATTCAACGCTGTTTTAATCGACGAGATTAAAAATGATCAACGCTCAAAGCGAGTTTGCTTACTCGAGTAAACAGTTTAAAGATAATAGAAATAAACGGACAGCAAGTCCAAGCTCTCGCCATAGCGATATAAATGAAAACGTATGAAGAGCTGATATCGCGAAACATTTCATCGCGTCGCGCAACGCGAACGCACGTACGGAGTGAAAAATATTTTTATGTCCGCCACTGGCGAAACTAGTTATTAGTCACGTGGCGAAGGGTTGCAGGGAGCGTGGCGGAATGAAGTGGCGCAGAATGTGCATCACACGCACACACGCGGAAAGAGAGAGGGAGAGAGAGAGAAGAGGGCACAACCGAACGCGAAAGGGTGATAGGTCAAGGGGAAAGGGGAAAACGCGGTAACTCGCAATTTGCGTAATTGAGCCCTGAATTATTTACACTGTCGGGTGCGTCATACTTCCACTCGGTAATAACTGACAGCCTGGCGTAAATGCGAAATCGGTTGACATTTAGCACGCCCAAAATTACGACAGGCACAAATAGCAGAGGCGCGCCATTGTCTGCGTCACGTCGAAATGGTGTGCGAGCCTACCGGATTTTTCCTCTTTCCTTTTTTTTTTTTTTTTCGTTTGCAGTCTCGATGCCGATGAATCGGCATTCAAAGCGCATTAAAAAATTTCCAATTTCAGCGAGATTATTTTCTCATCGCGAGAAAAATATTTCGATCGTAAGCCCAAAATTTCAACAATATCGAAAAAATGGAAAACCATCTTTTCTCTCCTTCGTGTATGCCTGTTTTGCCTTTCGTCGTTAATTGAATCGCGACTTGATTGAGAAGTTGCGGAAAGAAAGTTAAATTGAAAAATTGAACGAACTTATAGTGAAGTTCGATTACAATTATGCCGTCTCGTCCGGATGGATATATTGTAATCGCGCTCCGTCGCGTTCCAACAGATTTCTTAAAAGTTCATTAAAAAGGCAAAAGGTGGCATCCTCGCGACTTCGGCCATAGCGCGCGTAAAGGATTTCATTATTTCAAAGCTGCCAAATCTGACATTAGAGAGTGGGTTGGTAGGAGTATCCGGACGAGATGGCATAATTGTAATCGAACTTCAATTTTTCAATTATGCAAAGCATTGTAGCTATTTAAAGCTAAGATTTGATAGAAAAAGTATATCAAACATTTATTTTAATTATTGTGAACATCTCAAAATAAAGAAAATCTTATGTATTTAAAATTGTCGTTTGAAAAGACGAGTCGTTAATAATATTTCTATTATAAAAACGAGCAAAGACGTCCGAGGATTTGCTCCAATCCAACCTGCGGTCCGTCTAATTTCGTCTGTTAATGCCTCTGCTAGCTGCAAAGAAAGTGGAGGCATGACGGATAGAATGGGCAGAAAAAATAGAAATGTCTACTCCCGCTATTTCAAAAGTTGCTTTAATCCCACGACCTAATATTTGGGAGGAGACCGCATTATATAGTTTGCGATATGATATGAAAAAAGAATCATGATTACCCTGGCGAAGATCTTGTGTAAGTTTAAGGTAACATTTCACTAAGGAAAAAATACAAAGATCTAGGTTTATCTAGAAAAGGCTTGAAAACGAGTAGAAGCTATCCCCGAAGTCAATCCCCGAAGTTTTAAGACGCGCTGGGATCTTAATAACTATAGAATCCGAAATAATAATATTTGAACACTGGATGGCCACTAAGGTCTGCATTCTTTGCGCAGTTGTAAGGGCGAGTAAAGTAACTAACTTCTTAGAAATAAGTTCCAGCGAGAGCTCCTCATATGGATACAAAGCGGCTAAATGAGCAATCACTGGGGATCCCAAATAAAATCGTAACGTGGCTTTTGCGGTTTTAACATAGCAACTCCCTTAAAGAATCTCTCTCTCTCTCTCCTGATTGCAAATCTTTCGATCTTTTTCAGACAGGTACACAGAGGGTTCATCAGTCTATAATAAGGCGAAAGGCGACTAAAAGGCAGTCTGTATCCAGAAATTGCTTGTAAAACTAATAATTTCTTTCCAACGAGAAAGGAAAAGGGACAGCCTACCGGCTCATCTACCTGCTCATCGATTGAGATCTCGAGCGATACATTGCTCGACGATTGTTTGTCGATGCTCCTGTTCTCCGTATTGTCAAGGTCTTTAGTGATACAGGGGCCCGGGCGTTTCTCGATATCGTATTCGAGGGAGTCGTATGTATCTGACATTTGCTAGGTTGTTGTCCTTTCCTGGATATTGTCGGCGGTGTTCTAATCAAGTCTCTGCTTAATTTCTCCAAGATAGCCGCTTTCTTCAACTCTTCTCCGAAGGAGAAGATCACCAAAGAGAAGATCGTCTGATGGGATAATATCTGCCGTGTTCTTGGCAAGCAGATCAAGGACAGACATGATCTGTACCCGCCTGGCCAAGGAAAGTCGATAAAAGAGATCTGCCAAAATTTTCGCTCCTTCATTGATTTTCAGCACCGCTGAGCATACTTCAGGAGCCAGCGACTGCTGAACTTCAGCGACGAGGAGTTCTGAGATTGCCTCCCCAAAAGCACATAATGCAATTCCTACTTGCTTTTGGTCCCTGCTGTTAAACTCGTCTCTTTCGATGATAGAGTTGCTCTTTAACCCGGATTTAAGCTTTGAGTTGAGAGCCTTGAGGAAAGCTAATTCCTCATAGGGAGAGTATTTCTTTAGAAGATTGTCGCGCTGATCAGTGGAGAGGCTCTTACGTGTAAGGTCGCGCCATTTATCGGAGACTAGCTTATTTCAGGGCCGCACCTCCTCCTTTTCGAGTTCCGAGGCAAATAACTCTTTGATAAGACTGTCATTACTTGGCAGAACCGTGGACAGAAGGCTATCCGTCTGCATAATCTCAACCACCGGGGGGGGATTCAAAAGCTACGTTACCTTTATCTGCCGAACCTGTCACAGAGTTATACCTCGGAAAAAGGTTGTATCGATTTTTCCGTTTATATTCTCCAAATATAGATCCAGAAAGCACACTGAATCACTCAAGACTGAGGCCCTTCCTGTCTCGCAGGCGCTGCCCAAAAACAATCCCCCGGCACCGGGTTTGTTTGATCGGAATCTGCTTCCGGAATAGTGTTTCTATCAGACAATGTCTCCTTCTGCCTCATCTGGTCCTCTTGATGATTTGAGGATGAAGAAGAAGAAGAGGATCGAGAGGGGCATCTCCTAATCTTTGTGCAAGGACTTTGATTAATTGTGCCAGCTTATCCTCGAGACTTGCTAAACATGAGAAGATGACCTCTTCCTTTTCTTAGACTTGCCCATGCTCTATAAAAGGAAGCAAACTAGTATAAAGAATAAAGAAGAAGATGTTCACGAAAATGTTGAAGAATGCAACAACAGGAACAAGGAATGAAGTCCTTTGCACGCGCTACGGCCGAAGTCGCGAGGACGCCACCTTTTGCCTTTTTAATGAACTTTTAAGAAACCTATTGGAGACAGCACGATGGAGTGCGACTACAATATATCCATCCGGATGAGACTTTGCATAATTACCGCTGGAAAAATTGGCGACTGCTTGTAAAGTGAGATGCAACGCTATGGTTGATCTTCAGTGGTTTTCGCGGTGAAGCGGGAGCTAAAGTGAGAACACACATTAAGCGGAATGTTAAAGCAATCAAATCGTATTTATAGAGCGAATACGATGTTTACTCGGGTCCTTGAAGAAGCCTCGTTTACTTAGCAAGTCACTTAGCGGCTGTGCGACAAGCAAATTCGCTAATCCGAGTGCGGAGTGCGGAATCTAAGTTCGCGCATGCGCGCGCGCGGTAATGCACTCTTGACGGGCTCTCGTCGAGCCGCGAGCCGCGAGATTAGCCGTTCTGTCATGCAAAGTGCCCAAAGTGACCGTCTGACGGTATGCCGCCGCTTCATAACTCGATTTTCCTTCTTCGAGAAAGCGTTCCGCGTATGTGTCGCGGTGAAACAGGTAAACAGATGAGTTTAAACGCTCCAACGGAGTTAAATCTCCGCCGTCCGTCGAGAAGCGAGCGTGCGTCATCGTGGGCTCGCGCTAATCTCGGCCGTCTTGCTCGCGCCATGTATTAACGCTTTATGCACCGTAAATAATGCGGAATCTCAGAAGGAGGGTTGAGACGCACGTAGCCGAGGAGCCGAGGAGAAATCGGGCGAACGTGCGCGGTGTGCGAAGCGCGGTACGAAGATACGCGGAAAACTGAAAGCAGGAAAAAACGAAATTCTCCATCCGCTGCAAATATTCATCTCGCAATCTCGCGCCTTCCCCCACCCTCCCCGCCGCCTCCTCCCTCGTCTAAACATATTGCGATGCCTCGCACGGATAGTTCGGCGCAACGAATATGGAAACGGGGAGGAGGCAAATGAACAGCGCAACGTGGCTACAATCACAGCGGAGAAATAGCACGAAATCCAAATAGCACGGAGAAACTCGCTCGCTTGTGCGCGCGCGCGCGGGGGGGAGAGAGAAAGAGAGAGAGAGAGAGAGAGAGAGAGAGAGATAGAAATAAAGATATATAGATAGATAGAAGCTTATGCGAAATTTGGTGCAATTTCCTAAGATTCAGAGATAAAATGCATCGTCGTGTTTAAATAATCGAAATAGCAATTTAACGTACCGTGAGATATCGCTGAAATTTGATTGGACGCGGCGCCCTTCCTTTACCTACAAATTACTTTAATTATAATGGAAAGTGAAAGAATTTAACGAGAGCAAACGCGACTCATTATGAAAATTGCGCGGCGCATGGAAAGTTCTCTTTCAAAAATTACGATTTATAGTTTGAACGCATATCGTTTAACGAACGTCTGCGACGCTACAAACGTGGCCGTGTAAAAAAAAGCCAGATGCTCAGAAATCACGTTTCATTCGAACGGTAGTCGGAACGGTAGATGAAAACCACGTGCGGAACGAGTAGCCGCAAATGGCGTAGGAAATTTGTTTCTGTTATCGCACTCCCCTATCGCGACGTCCCTCCTCTCAATGCACTGTCAAAACGAATCACTGTCCATTCGGATCGATAGCCTATTTCCTCGTCAGGGCTTCCCGATTAACCGCTCGCGCAGCAGGATTTCGTCGACTGTCACGTGGAAAAAGGTGAAGGCTCGATATTAACTGCGAAATTCGAATCAATAAACAGAAACGAACTGCGAGTTTGGAGCTTTCACTCGCGTGAAGACTGTTGTCGTTGTTCGTTACGAATAATATTTTCCGTACCGCATCGTAGGTAGAAAACAATTCGAGAAATCTGGTAACACGAAATTTCCCGATCCGTTTTGTGTTTTGGATCTCTCTCTCTCTCTCTCTCTCTCTCTCTAGGTCGACAGAAACAATACCTTCAAATTCGGTACACTGCTGATTGAATCGAACTGTTATCTGTTATCGAACTGTTATCGCTATAACAGATATCTATAAAAACATCGATAAAATAACAGATGTCTATAAAATGTCAAGTACTTTGCAATGTTTTCCAATGTTAGCTCGAGGACAGAGTGAGAGCTTACATGCGAATTCTCGAGTAAATCAAATTGAAAATTATCCGTAAACTTTTATTCGAATAAATAAAATAAATAAAAGGCGCTGGATATACAAAGATGTATCCTCTCCTCGGCTCCAAACTCAGAATGATTTCATCGTCGAGCAAGACGATACGACATCGTTTGAATTTGGAACTGCCCGAATCGAATGTGCCCGAGTCACCGACTGCCCGGGGCAAAAGGGGAACAATGAATTCGCGGATGATTCGTTTACAACGCTAATGTAAACCTCGAGAGCCTCTAGTAACGTAACGCTTGTAAACGTGTAAACGTAGTCGACACACGTTTATACGGAGGCGCACGTACGTCGGCAACATCGCTGGACCGCGGCGGTTACGCACAAAAGCTTATTCCTCGGAATATTTATTTACGGTCGTCGAGCTTTCGGCCGAGCCGCGAGAACGAAGCCGTGGAAACACCGGTTGAATTTTCAAACAATTTCGCCGCGGCAACGACGACGGCCATTGCCGTGCGCCGTGTCGGAGAGCGTCGACTCTGCGGAGGGGTTTAGTCAGCTGATAGACAGCACGATGAGCCGGTACGGGCCTGGAGGAAGAGGGGTTGTTAATGGAAAGCCATTGTTCTCTAATCAAATCATTTGCTCGACGCTCGGAAGAGAGTAGAGAGAGACGAGACGACGAGGAAAACGCCAGTTCCGAATGGCTCGAGAGCAGGTGTTCCCGTGATCAACCCTTCCACTCGTCTCATCGCGCCGATCCGTTTCGCCGCCTTATTTGTTCTTAAACAGATAGTCTCCGGAGAACGTCACTGCCTCCCTTATTATTATCTTCGATTTCATCAAAGTAACAAAAACCGCGCGATGATCCAGTCGGGTTTCAAACTCGGGTAAATTAAGACGAATGATATCATCAAAGAGCGACTTTTTATCATTCCAATATTTCCCTCTTCTTATTTTTATATATCAATTATAATTTCAGCTGTAAAAGCAGTTTTTTTTCCAATTAATCTCTTAATATTTGAGGCGCAAAAAATATTTTTAAATGACCATACTTTGATTTTGTTGCGCAATCGTTTTTGTGATTCCTGATGTAATAATTAATAAAAAAATTCCCTTATACGATTGTTCAAACATAATTTACTATATATTTTAACTACGATTATTGGATTGTAACCGCAATATGCATCTATAATTTCGAGATTAACTTTTAATACAGCAAAAAAGCAAGTTACTTTAATCGACATAATCGCGGTTACAATTCGCGGAAGAGTGGATGTGAATGTCAGTGAATAATTAAGAAACGCAATGGCAATTTTGCACAGAGTTTCGAATCGATAATAATTTATAACCGTTTATAAATAGTTTATAATCCACTTTCCCCTTTTCCCCTGTGTTCGTCTTCGGGAAAGGCACTGCGGAATACTTTCAAAGTCTACCACATATTACCATGTTCAATTTTCTACACGAAACGAAAAGAACACTTTTGCTGGCAAATCTAAAAATTTGATCAGATACAGATCTGAAAATAATTTTGTTGGCCCATCAAAATTATTTTGCAGAACATTTAAATATGATGATAACACTGTAAAAATGTTTGATCTTCTAACAATCAATTTGGACATCGTATATGATAATTTTGAAGGCCCAATAAAATCATCTTCAGACCTGTATCTAGTCAAATTTTTAGATTTGCCAGCAAAACTGTTCTTTCCGTGTATATCACAATAACGCTGTCTCATTAGCGTTCTAAATCACGCGTTTAACATTATGGAAATCATCTAGATGGAAATGTGTGATGTAATAATCGCATTTCCATTCAGATGATTTCACTAATATTAATATTGAGTGTCGTCAGAATTTAAAAATTCTAAATGCTCTTGCCATTTTTACATTTGGAATGAGTGATAACGTCACGTCCTAAATTAAAAATCGCAACAGCAGATTTGACAAATTAATAATATTGATGATAACATTAACATTAAAGCTTGATTTTAGAGGAGCGATACATAGCACGTACACGTAGATGTGAATTGGTGGTAATGCGGATGCCGATATCGGGGGGGGGGGGGGGGTCGATAATCGTTAACCGATGTTAACGATACTTACGAAGTTAAGGAGTAAGTATATCTCGGTGGGACTTAAATGGAGGGCAGAAAAAATCGAGGAAAAGGAGGAAATGCTTAAAAAAAGAGACCTCCATGGGCGATGATGCGTGATTGTTCGCGAGACACGTATTCGAGATCAATCGCACATTATTCAACAATTTTAACGGGATCAAGTTGATAAAAAATATATAAACTAAATATTGCAAATAATATCGTCTAATCATAAGAATAAGAAATGAAATGATATCATACAAAAAATATAATGTTAATATTATGTATAATAAATATAATAGATTCAAGTAAAAAGTGATGCCGAATAAACAATTGTTATTAAAATAAACAAAGTCTACGATTGCTTTTCTTTATTATGAAATCGAGAGTCGCGATGGAGAAAGTTGTATGCAGATCTCTGAGCTTGTCGATTCTCGCTGGTCAATGATACGGAAGACCACCCATGCTCAGGATCATGACGGATGATCGGCAGGCTACGATCGCGTGCTGATCGATTAACCGTCATATTGTGAAAAACGACAGAAGTGTAAGTTGCGTTTGAAATAATTGCACGATCCGCAACTTAATTTGCAAATTAAATGATTTACAAATACGTTTTGGATATTAATGATATTAATCAGCAGCACATATCAGAATATTAACTGAGTGTTAAAGAACAGAAAATGTGATAAACAAGTCTAAGCCTCGAGACTTATCTTAATCTAATCGCGAACTTAGTATTAAAATACATTTTTTGTAATTGAGCACTCCAACATGTATATGACAAGTTGAATAGAATATTTTAAAATTCTCAGAAACACGTATCCCTATCTGTTCGATACGTACGGTATAATATAAAATATATGCGAGTATAACGTACAATGCGTATAAATTATTCGCAACGTTAAACGTTTCTCAAAACATATTTGTTGCCAGAAACATGTATAATAATACACGCTTTATATCCTAAACGTGCACCCCAATGGTCATCGATCGCTGATGGGTACCATGTCGAGAACATTCGATAACCATTCGTTGCACCTGCGCCGGTAATCGACTTGGATTTTGATAGATGCGAACTTCGATAAAAGGGAATATGGCTTTTTCGGGCGGGATCGGCGTAATGAATTAGTAGTTTGGTAAGTCATCGTGCGCGCGTGGTTCCAGCAAAAATTGCCAATCCCATTTAATGATAGGATTTTTATTTGCGGCGCGGCATCATTTGTCCCGGCAGCACGGTGGACGTGCACGTTGCCGAATTTGTTTACAGCAGCTGCCGTACGTCGGGCCTGTGTGTGCACATGCTTAGAGAGTACTATGACTCACGATGGTGATAGATTAGATACCGATCCATCTGCCGCGACGAACCGATAGTCGCATCGCCCGCGTATTAATCATATCGTATAGGATTTTGATGATAAACGAGCTTGGCAACCTGGCTGGTCAACACACAACTGCCTCGGAGATCGCGCGTTTAACCGGCCTCGATCGATATATGTATCCAAATCTTATCAAAGATATCTTTCTTAATTAATTCTTAAAAAGAACACACTCTCGAATCGCGAAACATTGCGACTCCCAAAGATATTTGCAAATTTCTAAAACCTTAAAACCTTGAAGCGGCACAAAAAATAAATATCAAACAAAAATGATTGTAAAAATTGTAATACATATTATAAAATTTTTCACGTTTCACTATAAAAATAAATATAAATATATAATTGTAATTACAATATCGCAAAAATTTAATTTTTTCGTGTTTTCGCACGCATTTAAAGAAATTTCACGCGTCAACATTTATCGTCATCCCGAATATATCGCAGTGGAACAGGTATGAAGACGTCTCATATTTCTCAGAGTATAAGAATATTCTAGACGCTCGAGATATTTCGTTGTGCTAACAAGTATACGAAAATCGACGTACGAGAGCGTAGAATCGTACGGAGCGCAGTGATGTGACGGAAGCGGACCGCGGTTGCGTCACTGATTTCTCGGGGAAGCGACGTTAAAATCGCACGACAGGCCCGATGTAAACCGAGCATGCATATATTTAGACTGGCACCGCGTTTCAGCGATATCTATAACGAAGAGCGCGAGCGCCGGCTTGCTTCGCAGAAGCTTATATTTCGCGGAGCAATTTAAACCTAAATACCTGCGCAAATGTCCGCGAGAACAATGGCGCTCTTTAAATAATGCCGCTACAAAGCGTAGGATCGTGACGTTGACACAGATTGATCATTTTACGGATTAATCATATTTCAGTGATTTACATGTCTTGCCGAAGATCGAAACACGTTGGTGAGTTGGTGGAGTGGAGAAATAAACATTTTGATATTTCATGGGCTAAAATGCAAAATTCGATATTTTTTAATAATATCGCAACATAAAAAATGAAAAATTTTTCACAACTATCAGATCGTTGATAATTTTTGACCCGATAATTGACACTACAATAATTGACACAATCTTAAAACCGCAACAGGGTGCAATACACACATAAATTATTATTAACAACGTTAATAATTATATTAGTTAAAAGAAAACGAGAGAGGGAGCAGATAATTTTTTAAAATACTGCAACAGAGATTTATTTTTGCAAAACTGCTCGCGTTCAATCATCTATCAAGAGTAAGTACAAGAAGTACGAAACAAATATCTTTACATAACAACATACGATAACAATTTCTTGGAACTATAATTCTATTTTGGTTCACACGGTGCATTTACTGACAAACCGCAAGCGGTGTAATAGATGCATAAGAAACACAATTAACGTTCCAGTGTGACAACGTTGCTGATATATGAACCATTGAGCGGAAAAAGTGGTATATCATGATGTTTCTCCTCTCTTTAAGAAACAGACATGATCTCGCTTATAAAACTACTTAATGCAAAGTTCAATTATTTCATTACTTTTTCTATGACCTTAAAGAGAAATGTATCGTGTGCGAGGAGAAATATTTCAAATTTCACATATAAAATAAATTACGTCTCACAAAACACTAGTTAAATCGCTAAAACGATAAATCGTAAAATAGCCAAGACCCAAAAATATCTTTTATATCTATAATATTTCCGTATCATTAACACGAATTAGTCACGAAACAGCGGAAACTATCTGAGTTCTTTAATTTCCCGCCGTGGCCTACTTCCGATGGACGATATTTCCGCCGTTGCGATCGCCGGATATTTCCAGTGTCGAAAAACCGATTTGAAAACAGCCTGGTCGGCAACTTTTCTAAAATTGGGAAAATTCGCGCGTTGGTGTCTCTTGTTCTTCTCGCGAAATCTTCATTTCTCTCATTCTATTGTGCGTAGCATAGTTATTTGTCAATGCTCCGATACTTCCGCGGATTTCATCGTAACACGATTTTTCGACGTAGAATATTGGAAGAAGAGACGACGTCTACAATAATGTCGTTTCCAATTGCAATTTCAGAATCACGGTGCGTCAACAAGTATCAACGTGCCTTGTTATTTCGCGCCGAAAAAGCTGAAGCACTTTTCTCCCCGTTCTTCGCCGTAGACGACCATTTAAATTCAACGCTCGACGTCACCGCGGAAAGAAATCCTGGCTCGTGTTCCACGAATACTCGAGCTCGACAAAGGCTGCCTCCGTCATTCTTAACAGACGAGGCGCGAGATCTCACGGTGTAACATGCCGCTCTGTCCTCGAAACCCATTAACCTCCGCCTACACTATGACGACCTCGGCCCCTACATGGCTCTCCTCCCTCCCCCCCCCCCCCTCTCTCTCTCTCTCTGTAGCTCGCTCTTAATCCTTCCCACTTTCGAACCTACCGCTCATCCCTGTCATTTCTGCTGCACTCAAAGCAGCCTCCGCCGTTGAACGTGCGCGAGAAAATATCGCGTGCGGGCTTGCGTAACACGAAGCCTGAATTCGTAAATTTCAATCGCGAATTAAAATCAAATAAATGATGAAAAAAAAAATTTCACCATTGTAACCACGGAGCTGTGAGTAGTGTTAGAAATAATTATTTAATAATGAAATTATTTTTAAAACCAATAATTGAGTATCAGGAGCATAAAAGCTAAGCCGAATCTTACTGTTAAATATTATTTATAATAATTAGAAACAAAGTACGTCGTTTCGACTTTACATTAGATCATCTTCGGTAATCATAATAATCGATAATCATAAGTTAAAATAAAATAAAAGTCGCAACAAGAAATACATATTTGGTCGATTAAATAGCGTCGAAATATAAAAAGAAGAAAAATATATAAATACAAAACTTCAATACGAAAAATTCATAGAATTAAATTTATATTGGGTGAAATTTCCTTTCCGTTTATCTGATTGAGAGCGATCCTTGAAGTCAAATAATGTTCATTGTTAAAAAACCTGAAATCCGTCGTGATGTACATCTCTCAGAGAATGATGTTGACCATTGCACAACTAAATAAAAAAAAACAACAAAACAAAGTCGTATATCACATTGTCAAAACTAGGTAATTTTTTTTTATTTTGTACACGCAGCCAAGGCTCTCTCATCGAGACCGCTTAATCGCCCGGAGAGTATCTTCGATCTCGTGCGGAAACGAGAAACGATCTCGCGTGGAAAGTTCAAGACAATTCGCCTTACTTACTTCGCCGTTGAATTTTCCAGGCAGCGTCAGGGAGATTTACAGTCGACGTTTTGTCCGCCGTAAACGAGGTATTTTCGGAAGCAAACGATCGCAGTTAGACCCCGCTGGAACGCCGCCGGGGAGCATTTAAGGGAGCGCAACGACGAAATTTTCAGGAGATCCGCTCGGATATGTTGCACGTACCGTCGAGAGATATCGTTAGAATAATAGCATCACGTTATAACATTTACGTACGTACTCGCGCCGATAGTAGAACTCGGAAGTTTCAATTTCTAAAAGTTCGATTTATCGCTGGTTACACAACGATTCAATCTTAATTTAGTAACAATGTTTTGTTTCTTTTTTTTTTTTTTTTTTTAATAATAATGTTTTAATTTAAAACACATTGATATAATGTGTGATCAATATAGTAATAATAAATTAATAATGAAACACCGATTATAAATCATTTACTTGATTTGTTAAATACAGCGTTTCAACAAATACTATGTTATATGTTATATGAGTCAGTTTCAATTTTTACGGATTTTTTCCCAGAAAAAGCGAATTAGCAATTCGCGAATTTGGTCGCGCAAATTTGTACGTCGCAATTACGAATTCGCTCGCGCTTCGCCTCTTCCTCGAAACTTCAAGGACGGACACAATGGCTCGTTATCGATGGCGAGAGAATTTTATACGCTCTCGACCGATCACGCTTTCCTTCCGATGTCTTTACGACGTGCCGATACAACATCCGCGACGACGATGACGACGACGACGACGACGACGACAATGACGTCCTATTTTCAGGATAAACTTGGCCGACACGACGCGCACTCGCGTCGTTCGCAGCATGCGCGCCGCCGAAAGGGCGGAAACCAAGGGAAGGAAGGCCGGGAAAGAAAAGAAGAAAAAAAGCAGAACAGAAAGGAAATAAAAATCGTGAAGGGGACGCAAGAAAGACGAAGGGGAAAACAACGGCGTGGCCATACACGGCCAGCACCGTCGTCGTCGTCGTCGTCGTCGTCGTCGTCGCCGTCGTCGTCGTCGCCGTCGTCGTCGTCGTTCGTCGCCGCCGCTGTTCGTCCGTGAAAGCGTCCGTGCACGGCTTATACAACGCGAGTATATAACAGGATTTAAGCCACTGTAGAAACCGGTCCTCCCACCGGGCCGAGCCGCGCAACATCGGCAATGTCCATCGCGAAAAATATCCGTCTCTCTTTCCTGCCCGAGGCCCGGCCCCGGCCGCCAAAGTCCATCGCGAAAAAAGCCTTCTCCCGGGACGAGAACGTGTACTTTTACTCGCCACCGGCTCTCGGAGAGAGCCTCGGATGCCCCCATTAATCGCAGAGACTGAACCTACAGAACTCTCGCAGAGTTTCTTCCGAGCCGTTTCAACATCACGGCGCATGCTCGATTCGTGCGATCGTAAAAATCACTCCTTATTAATTCCTCCTTATTAATTAAAGTTCCTTTTGTCAAGTGCACTTTTCGTTAAACGCGCAGACATTTCCTTTGGAACATATATAAATGCTTATACCTTTGAATGTAAAATAAAACACAAGACTCTACATTTGTTCGCTCGTCCGATGGTATATAATATTTCGATTTAGCAGAGTTATTAAATTTATTAGATACGCTTACCGCAAGGTTTTTTTTTCATACATTTTAACATTTTAAGTCTATCCAAAGCTAATGAAGTTTCGCATACGCAAGATACAGCAGATTGCCACACCCGCGGCACTCAAATGCGGTATTAATCAGTCTGTTTGTCTCATTAAACCGCCTACGACGGAAGAGACTTGGCTTTTTTTAACGCCGTTACGTATTGCCACGGTGAGTCACGTTAATCACGGGATCGCACTTTATACAACGTTAACATCATGATTCGAGCATGATGTCATTCAATTATATAGAATGAAACCGAATAACACCGATAAAGTGTCACGATCATAATTTCATACATCGAAGCCAACGGTCGCTCAGCGGTTACTTTCAAAAATGAAGCATCTTTTAGTCTTGTGCTTATTTTCGGTACATTAAAAGACACGCCAACACAAAGTGATAAAAAGTAATATATTTATTACAGTCTTTTCCAGCGTCTGTTTCAACAGATTTTCAGACGTAGAAAGGCGCCTGTCGCGAGATTTCTCATCTCAAAATTCATTTTACATCCCTTTTTCATCCTCAGAAGGTCGATCGATGTCGCTCTATTCTTTCTATCCCGTATAGCCGCCACGTCGACTGCAAGAAAATCGATCCTGATGTCGTTGTTGGAAATAGACCGGCCAAGAGACGACGAATTCGTGAGCGGTGTACGAGGGGGCAGCACGATATTGCATGGTAACTGCATGGCAGCATTCGCCGCTGCTTCGTGCTTAGTGCTTCGAAGGTCACGAGTCGACGACTCCGACAGAGCCCCGGGACCGGTTTACGACTCACGGGTCCACGACGTTTGCGGTAATACAGGGTGTTCGTGGAAGCACGCCGCACTTTCGGCGACTTTGCGCGGTCCCATCGGAACCGGTGTAACATCGGTATAACCAGTGTTTTATTGCGAAAAACGAATATGAGAAAGTGGAATCCTTTCTTAAAATAGTTTGGGCAAATACACCGTAATTCACCGTGATGGACTCTAATAATTTTTGCCAGAAAAGAAGACAAAGATAATACAATATCAACTTTCAAACGCTTGGTGCCAATTAAACTCAATGATGACTTCAAATTCCTTGGGAAACAAAGTTGCAAAGTTTCGGAAATGAGATTGCGCAGCGATGTTCAAAATCAAAGTCTAATCTCGAGCTCGGTCCGTTGTACGATTTGATGCCTAGGAGTGCGGTTCGACGGTTTCATAAACAGTCTGCAAAGTTCCCCGTTACAACGCTGTTGATTAAAAGTTTCCGGAAAATGCGGTGGCTCCGCGGGGCCGTTACTGTGCATTTTGCTCGCTCGATTTACACGTATATCGTCCGACGTGCAACGACGAGTAACACGGATTACACTCTCGAGCCCGAACGATTTCTCATCCCACTCTCCCGCTTGTTCTCTCCCTATATTCGTAGGAAATAAAAATTTATCGACACGCTTGCATAATCCATTATACCTAGTGAAAGAACCCGGTTGCTGCCAACTATGTACCACTTGGACGCTTGGAAACTTTCACTATTTCGAGCAATAACATCTGACCACAACGCGAAACCATCGCGGCTGCTAAATTTACGATCGCGGAAAATACTTGCGGAAAATAACAGCTCTTGAAGACATCCAAATTTGTTTTCTTTTATCTCATCTAGTGGTATTCCGTCCGATATTAGTTTAAATTATTTTTAAATTATTTTATATATCACTACGTATATATAAAATAATTTCCAATTAATAAATCGTTGAGCAACGATTTAACCTTGATAATATTTTCTTAATTTTCTTTTTATTTATATAACAATATTACAGTCGCGACGAGAAGATTTTTCATAGCTTCTTTAAATAAATTGGGTTTTAGCATATTTAAATAAAATTTTTGTCATTTCCCCATAATTTCTATTTTTAGCTCGTAACTATTTTTACATAAGGATCCTGAGTACGATAAAAGTGTACTCAAATGACTGTTTCTGCGCCGCGTCCTTCAAATATATACAGACTGCAGCGGTTCGTTTTCGACTGGCTAGACGAACAAATACGCGAACAATTTGCACCGTAGCGTTAGTGCGCGGCGCGGCGCGCGAACGGCCGGCCGCAATTTAACGGATTACGCACCGCGACGAGAGAGATAATAATTGGAGACGTAACTCCGACTGTCTGTGACTACGAGGACAATAGGCGAGGCGGCAAAGGGAAACTCTCCAACAAATAGTTGCGACCGGCCGACCGACGGATCGCGTTGTTGTCCGTTCAACGCGTTAATTGCCGCTCCAATTACCGCAATTATCCGCCGGGCAAACCAATTGATTAATGTACACAAATGCCTCTCGACCTCACCTTTCGCAGATTTGACGAGTGTCGAGTCGCGCGTCGCTTCATCTCATTTTCGTGGGCGATCGAATCCGAAAGCACACCCGGTAGATCGGCGCGCAGCGCTCTCGACTCGAAACTGGCACGAAGCACACGTACGCTCAACAAGAATAAAGAGTCGTTTAAGATTAAAAGCACAGTCGCAATAGATTCGTTATTAAACGTTAGATTCAGTCTGTTGCGTTTCATCAGCATGACTAATGTGAATTAGGAAGGACGCCAGAATGTCTCGACTATTGTCATGGACACATCGCAAGAGGCCTGATTAATAAACCAATTAGTGGCAAAAAATGATTAATATAATTCGAATCTGGAAAAATATATAACAGAATTCCTGAGAATGCCTCGATTTTCAAAGCAATTTGTTTGTAAAAATTCCAGTATAAAGTGAAACTATTTTTAAAAATGTATCTTACGAATAAATATATTTATTGCGCAAAGTTCTTAATATTTTCAATTCATAAACGTTTATAAATCATAAAGTAAAATTAAGAATCGAGCTTCAATAATTAAATTTGAAAAATTTTGAAAAAACTACAAGGATTTTAAAAACTAAATATTTTATTGCATCAAATTTTCAAATTTCATTTTCAAAAACTACAAACGAGAAATTATATAGCGCACAACCGATACAAAATTCAACTTTTATTAAAACTATTAAAATAAATATCCATCTCACTAAACAAAATTACACCCAACGTGAAATCGTTGCTTTCAATATAACTCCATGAGAATTTTTCAAGGCGAATTCCCTGAGAATTTCAAGTTTTTCAAGTGGTTAAGCATCCTGTAATACCAACGCTATATCAAAAATAAATAATAAAAAGCGCTAAACTGTTGGCTTAAAGTTTCCGTAAATCTGTTGGGACCTATTCAATTTCTATCCTCTGTGCGCTACAAAGCGAATGTGCTACACAGTTATATCGACACATGATTACAATAAAAACATGTCCTCGCTATTCACCTCGCCGCGCTTCTTCCTTACCTCCTCACGCCGGCAGATAAGAGCGAATTTCTAGAAGGAAGAACGCGAAGGATCCTCTCCAGGCTAACCTTCTAATAGATCTTCTCTGGGCGACATAACTTCCCAATAGATCTTTCTCCGGGCGACATAAACCTTCTAAATCCCCCGCGGACGAAGCGTTTCGTTCGCACGTTATATCATCGAGAAGAGAGGTACAGTCGGAACTATAATCTATACCCCTGTCCGATAACAATACCGCAACCGCGGTACAAAGGTACTAAAGATTAAAGTTTACAAAGAGTACACCCAGTACGTACACGCGTATATATTTCGCGAGGCAGTAAAACATACAGCTATTTTTTCCGACATGGAGAATTACAGGGATCGCATGGAGGTTACGCTTCGAGAGAGAAAGAGGGCTTTCGTCACCACGATAGCACTTTGGAGTTTTACGATCGCGCGCGCGCACTCTCTGTTCACTAGGGGTAAGATGGAATATAATTTAAAAAATACAGCAAAATAAATTTCAAGTACGTTCTGTACGTGCCCGAAATAACTGAACGTTTCTTTTCGCCATAAAAGTACCTGCCGTCGACTCTTCCAATCATTTTAATAATATTTGTACGAATGAATAAATCATGTATTCATTATTTACAGATTAACAACTCTCGGTTTGTTAGAAACATCATATTACACAACATATAAATGAGTCACGGGGAGGCATTAGTAATAAAGTACAAGTATTACAATATTATAATATAAGTATTATAATATATATATTTATACGGATTATATCCATATTATATAATACGTGTCACCATATCCTCTTACTCTAGATAATTCGTATAATTTTTTCATTTAAATGCATTTATTACTGCCGCGTATTTTAATCGGCCATTTTAAAATTCCAAGTTAACTCGCGCATAAATGTATACTGAAAAGGAACAGCCCGAGCCATTTACGAGCCAAGGGACCCGGGCGTTTGTCAGACTCGAGGAATTATTGGCAGGCCGAAAGTTCGCCATAATTTACAGATAATGCAGCTATGTTTTCTCTCGATGATATTACGCGCCATTAAAAATAGATAACTGCTGCTGGGCTCCTCCGCCGCGATTCTCCCGCCGCTTCTCCCGCACAGGTCCGCTCTCTCCGCAGAGCGGATGGCGGACTGGCGGATAAGCGAGGGAGATTCCGAAAAGCGGAATACGGGAGAGTTCCGCGTGATCTTCTCTCGGCGACATAAACCTTCTAAATCCCCCACGGACGAAACGTTTCGTTCGTCCGTGCACGCTATACCATCGAGTCGAGTCGCCCCCCGGAGTAGTGCAGTGCAGTCGAGGACTGCAGCTGTGACTCACCCCCGGCACTGCAGCGACAACGGCGCCCGTTGCAACGAATGGCGCCGTTGCGACGCCGATGAAATTTTCAACGAATTTTTCGCGAATACCGGTGCAGCGGTGCACAGTGCGGTACAACGGCCATACTCAAGTTGGATACGATAGTCCTCCCGTGTCTCTTATGCTAAACACGGTTACGAGAACATATTGGATGGCCCCGGTGTTGCACCGTGAGCGCGAGCGAAGGACAATACGATTCTTCCGCCGCATTCGAGATGACGGTCCAGGTCGCTCCACAGCGTTCTCATCCTCGGCGTTTTCCGCGCGATGAGCATCCACCGGAAAATCCATCGCGGCATACGGATTACGAACGCTTTCTGTCGCGTAATTCAACCCGCCCTAAATAATTCTGGACTTCCAGAATCTCAAAAGTCAAGGAAAAAGAGCGAAGCGAATTTTTTTTCAATTTTATCTTTAAAAATCGATATAGCTAGAGAAATATAATTGATGAACATTTAGCCGATAATTTTTCGACAATCGCGTTTCTTTCCTAAACAACAAATTTTTATTTATCTCATCTCGTGGCTTCTGCAAATAATTATGCACGTCGATATAGCCCGGTATAATTCAAATCCCGTAAGTTAGGCTAAAGTAAGGAAATGGAGCACGGAGAAGAAGTGAAGAAGACTGAAGCACGGTAAAATATGACATGAAACAAAATACCAAGTCCGTCAGACAACGCGCGAGCAGTTAAGGATTAAAAATGGCCGAGGAGGCCGAGGAGGTTCCTGGGAGACCATTCTATCTCTACCTTTCGCGAGACGAGCTACAGCTCCCGGAATACGGAAGTTTCGTGATCTCCGCCTCTCCCACGACCTCCAAAATCCTCCGGACGTAGCGCCTGCCTCCGCCTTCGGGCACGATCCACACTCGTGTTTTCTCACCCTCCGCTACTTTCCGTCTTTTTCACGCGCCCTCTCCGGTCTTTTGTTTCCGTCTCTTTCGCACGATTACAGTCTGAAGAGCACCGAGGCGCCATTCACGCTCCGAATGGATCGAGTTTACTGCGCGAGCAAGACTCTTAGAATTGAAATGATGAAGAATTCATCTGGTCACGACTATATCTCCGACGAATTAAATCGCAGCAACCAGATAATCGACACGTACAACGAAAATTAAATTATTCTCGTACATTCTGTTGTCTGTTGCTAAACAATTTTACAAACAATTTTTCGTTCTTTTTACTAACTCGTATTAACTCGTATTAAGATATCTTTCTGTTTCTCTCTTCAATCGAGATCTTAAAATCAATTTTTCTTTGGTCAGAATTTAATTTTTCATTTACACAAGGGGAAATAAGATTAATTAAGCAGCAAAAATCTGTGCGCGGTAATTAGATTTCAGTAATATATGGAACACATATAAAATATATATGTAAAATTTTAGTAACACAGCCACTTCCAATTACTTGTAGATGTTACAGGAAAAGAATTTAGTTAGAGCGAATATTTTGAAAGATGACATACAAAAATTGACATACAAAAGAATTCAGAAACATCCCAATTTTCAAATGTGATTAACACGTCATATTCGAAGTACTATAGATATATTCAATAGAGAACTTTTTTCTTTCGAGTTAAAAAATGCCATTGGATTAATTATTGTCGGAATAATCATGTTCTTTTGTGGCATCCAGTACATTTGTTAATTAAAGTTAAAAAGCAAAATTTTAATTCGTAATATAATCATAACATGTAAGTATATTCTGCTAAAAAATGATCTGGCAAATCCAGTTTCAACAGATTACAATTAGTTACGGTAATGAAAAATTCCGTACAGCACACACTTTTAATTTATTCATCCTCTTAATAATAAAATTAATTACAAATAATTCTAGATTCTAATTTTTCTTTTATAATTATATGTTACAGATATTTGCGATCGACAAGTGAACAAATCGAGTCTATCATCGCAAAGATGATGCAATATTCATGTTGACAACTGCAACTGCAGCTCGAGGAGTCACGACCCGATATAGACGTCTCTCTCCGTAAGACGGCGGGGCTTGAACGATTGCTTGAAATTTTCAATGATGTGGAAAAACGCTCCCAGTGTAAAGCTAACTTTCGTTACGAGCGGGAAATAATTCCACGGTTACGTGAGGTCACGGAGGCTTCGTGAAATATTCGAGCGTCTCGCGTTCGGAAGCGGAAACGAACGCTGGCGGAAATGTCGTCCGGGAATTCGCCGATGTCGTTCGACTCGAGGGGGAGACGGAAAGGAGGAACGGGAACAACGAATGACGAACGCCGCTCGCTAATTTCTCCGCTGTGAATCCTGTTCGCACCTCGAAACGCAGCGGGGAAAATTCGGGGATGACGCCGAACGAACCTGGAACGGTATTAAATTTGCCAAGTCTCGGAATGACAGCCCGATACGAAAACCGATTGTATTTACAGTCATTGCGGGGCTTCGTTCTATCGGCGCGTAAAATAGCAACTCGATTCCATCATCCCTCGCGGCAGCGGCGGAGGGGGGAGGGGGGAGGGGGGGGAGCAAACTTGCCGTCGGTAAACGTCGGAGAAGGAGACACAAAAGGATTCGTCTTAAGACAAACCTTTCGGAACTTTTCCGTCTTTGTTCGGCTACATCTCACGGAAATTTGATTCCGCCGAGAGAACTTCTCGACTACTCTTCAACGCGCGAGGAAGGAGAGGGGGAGAGAAAGAGAGGGCAAGAGTAAAGAATAATACGAGTGCTACAAAAAGCGTGGCCGGGGGATGAAAGAACGCGCGTACATCAGCGCGGGGAATGACGTGCCAGACAAAAGATGGTTCCATTTGTACCCTAGACAATCGTTTACACACACATTTTTTTTTTTTTTTTTTTTTTTTTTTTACTTTCCGCGACACCGGGCTCATCGATCTACGCGGTTAGCTATTCCGCGTCGAATTCAATGGAATATTTTTCAGCAAGTTCGCAATTTCCCTTTTATCAAAAACTTGTCAAGTGATCTACGTTGAAACGTAAATAGTTCTAACAAACGCACCTAATTCGAAGATAACACGTAGTCTTGATGAGAACTTGTCTGACGCTTAATTACGAGTAGTCTTTACCTTGGCAAATTTTCTTTAACTTAACCACCAAGATATTTACAATTGAGAATCAACGAAGCGCGGCTTTTCAAAAAATTATCGCTGAAAAAACAAGTAAATTTTTGAAAATGAGCGCACCTTCTATTACAGCGATAAAAGATCTTTCGCAGCTCTTTGTTCTCGTTTAAAAATTGTGCAATTAAGCTAGTTTCGGAGTAAAGTTCCAAGTAAGCTCGGAGTTGCTAAGCGCAACTCGCTTTGACGAAGAAAATAATCGACGTTTGTTCTTCATTTGCAGGTCAAATAGCAACCACTATTTCCGACGCCGGTCATATCGCAAAATCATCGATATTCATTGGAAAAACGTCAATGCCGAAATTTAGCATCGACGATGCATATATGATCGCGAATTCGCCGCCACCTCACGTTAGATACTCGGAGCTCTCAAAGCGCACGCTTTATCCGCTCCCTGTTAAGCGCCAGCCATATTTACACGCTTATCTGGCCTAATAATTTCCTGTCGCTTACGGGTTACTGACTCGAGACAATATCGACGAAACTTGCGCGCAGTTACGCGGCAGAATTGCGCGAGACGACGGCGACGCGGGCGAATCTGCAACAACGTCGTTGGCTACGACGCTCTCCGAAACATCCGAGGGTAGTCGCGTCGCTGTCGTGCAACAAACTTTTGGATATCCGACATTATCTCGGGCGGACTAGCACGGGATCCTTTCACCAATCGACGCCACACTAATACGACCGCGAGATTATATGTCACGTTACAGCAACTTTGCCGACTCGTTCGAGGAGGATGCGCAGATCGAGACGATTCGGTCGTATTAAATCAGCTGTGCACCCGATACGATTCAACACGACTGAAAGTCGTACAGCTGGAGTCTCTGCATTTTGATACCGATTGATTTTCCGTAGCGTCTAACTCGATATAGAAGACGCTTGTGGTAGACAATTATTAGATGTTTATTTTCCAGAAGGCACAGTAATTTTTTTTTTTTAAGCTACACTGTTGGAAAAAATGTGTTGAATTTAACATCCCAATTATGTCCCAATCACATCCCAATCATGTCCCAAACGGTTCACTCAAAATTTTGTGTTAATTTAACATAATATGGATGTGTTAAATAGTAACACCGACACTATGTTAAATTTCGACAAAAAAGAATGTACTCTTGATTTTAATTTGAAGATAATTGTGTTACAATTAATATAATTTTTATGACAAAATAACATGTCGAGACGCGTCAAGATTCGTGCCGAAACCACACAAAGAATAATAACAAGTCATCTCCACTCCTATTATAGAGTAAAACCAACATTTTTTTGTGTAAATTTTGACAACATATTGAATAAATACGTACGAATTGTGTTATTTTAACACATTTCTTAAATCATTTTAATAATTTTACATTTTATATTTGTTAAGGTCAATTAACATAGTAGACTTGTGTTAAATTTACATATAAATATGTAGATTATTTAACACAAAAATTTTAACAAGGGCCGATTTTAACACAAATACAAAATGTTTTTTATCGTGTAGATATAACAATGGAAAGTTTATATATTAGATATTTTTGTATTTTCTACCTGCATTAAATCAATGAATATTTGTCGATATTAATTTCATCGTAAAAATTTAAGGGATGGGCACAAAGCGAATCTATAATTTATAAACGCTGCTCGTTTAGTGTCTGTAAAGCAAATTTCACGTTTTCTTTTCCTATCGCTCAATTATTAACTAGCACAGAGAGATCAATTATACTATACTTGAGATCAAATCACTCCACGTGGAGTCTACAAAAGCAGCGGCTTTCACCTTTCCTTTTCCAATAAATGTCGCAATTTCGTCCGGCATTTATGAGAACTGAAAGAGGCAACACGCGCATCGCTCTGTCCGCCATGTCGTATACAGAGGATTTCCCCCGGTACGACATTGCAATTCACAAGAAAAAAATGTGAATTGCTGTAAATATCCTACTGCGTAACGAGTAACGCGGAAAATCCACCAAGATATTTCCGCCGTTCGCAACAAAGCGATCCGCTACACCATGGGGCAACATGTCCGCCGACGGTTGATAACATGAAAAAAAAGTAGATGGTACTGGCGCTGGACATCGTAGTGCAAAAAAAAAAGGAAAAAGAAATATTTCCCCGTTCGTTCCGTGCGTGATCGAGGAAAACAGAAAAAAAAAAAAAAGAGGATCGTGCGATTGCGACCCGCGAGCCGCGAGCCGACCTCTGTTTAACGTTTGCTTTGTAGTCGCGTGCGGAAGCCCGGGCATTCGCTGAGGGCGGATTTCCGTGGAGTCTATCACCCCTGCCACTTCAACCAGATTCGAATAGATAGAAATCGTATAAATGGGTCATACGTCTGCCGGCGAAACGCCATCGCACGCAGGCCGCACGGCGGATTCGATTTCGCGAAAAACGAATATCCAAAGTGTATTTGTGATCAACTGTATTGTTCTTCGATAATAACGAATTGTACGTAGAGGCAGTTTAAGAAGAACTGCGTTTTGGAATTATATTGCACAGATGCGGTTACATCAATGTTCGATGGCACAATTGCAGTTAAATGACTTTCTTGAATTAATCCTTGACAAATATTTCGAATTGTTGTATATTTTTTTATCAAATGTTGTCACTTCTATGACGAGTAGTAATATTTATATTCTAAATCAATATTTTATATTTATTATATGTTTCTTTCTAATTATCTCCATAAATAATAAACTTAAAAAAATCAGTCACAATATAATACTATAATATTAATAAATACATCATGTTTAAATGAAATAATGATCAATTTAATGAAAACAGCGTGACTTGCTAGAAAGAAAAAATTATATTTGTAAAAATTAATAATAATAAAGTACAGACTTATAATTTTATTAAAATCATATTAATTTTGCAATTAATAATTATGTGTCAAAAAACGTTTGTCATCGGAGTTATTAATAAAATTGGGAAGGTAAAGGTAAAAGAAATATCCGGACTGAAATGAAACGAATGAAAATATAACATTTTCATCTTTCCGAAATAATATCAAAGATATGATAGGAATAGTAATACATAGTTTTTTTTTCATCGCGCGCGATAAATAGAGAATGTATCTGGGGATTGATCCCATTCGACGTGACACGATTCGCGATAAGCGATTTATACATATATACAAACTTATGTAAGACATCCCGCAACTAATAATAAAAATATCGCAATCATGAATGAATGTCGGATTATAAGCGATTAAATGGTGCTGCGTATAATTCGTTTGCTCGAACCTGTAACTACGCCTACACGTATATCAATCTATCATTATCGATTTTCAATTTAGGTGATGATGATTGTTACTGCTCACATTTAACTCATGACACTTTATTTTATTTCATATACCATAAAAGCAAAAATATCAAGAAATATAGGTACTATAAAAGGAACGGTGAATCATAAAAGATTAGACGTGAAATCAGCATTTTAAGATTACGTAATAAATTTAAGCGTATATCTTTTATTAAATAAATTAGTTTAATGTTGTATAAATTATTGCAAATTATTTTAATTTTACTTATTTAACACATTAAAAGAAAATTAAACATAACGCATTATTTGATTTAAAAAATATTTAAGAAAAAAAAAGAAAAGATAAAATAAAATAGTAAAATTGAAATGTTAACATTTTTTTCATGTCCTACAGATTATAATTTATTTTTATTTCACGTAAATACACAGAAGAGAGAGATAAATATCTCGTTGCAATTTATATTATGTATGAAATGTAAACATCATAAAGAAAAATAAAAACTTTATATTCTAAATCAATATTTTATATTTATTATATGTTTCTTTCTGATTATCTGTATCTGTAAATAATAAATTTAAAAAAATCAATCAGTCATAATATAATACTAATATAATACTAAAAATATTGGTTATTTTCAAATGTTATTAATAAATTATATCATCATCATTTTCTTAAAATGTCAATTGTGCATGTTCAAAATGTTAATACTAATCTATTGTAGCTAATCTATCTTAAAATAATAAAAATATTAAATATTTTACGTATAATAATTTTGTATTGATGACTTTGTGTGTGTGTGTGTGTGTGTGTGTGTGTGTGTGTGTGTGTGTGTGTGTGTAATTATGCGATAATCACTAAGATATCACATTGCGTTTCACTCCTGTGCTTATTAATAAAGCGCAATTCTAAAGTTTCTCGATTCGAAAATCGAATCCTTACTCGCGACGTTTTATTAATAATCAACAAATATTCTGGCAACTTTGTCCTGATACGATGTTGATGATAATTAAACCGAATGGATAATTAAGACATAATGTATCATCGAAATGTACAATCAAAATTCAAAATCGCACACACACAATACATTTCAAAATATGCCTATTATTAATAAGCAATCAATATATCATGACGTTTTCCATTATCCGAAACTCGCGATATGCCGATCGGTGTATTAGTTTATTCACCCAACAGTGATAGGCGATTTAAATCAGTGAAACAGTCAGAATGCAACACGAGAAATCGTTAAAAAAACAACTAATCTAAAAAAAATCGAAATTGATCGGTAACGATGTAAAAGAACCTAATCTTTGATGCTTCAATTCCTGACCAAACAAGCCATACGAAATATCGACCTCGATAAATAGCCGTCGCGTTGATATATTTACGAGATGATCACTTGCGGAAATCAATTGATCATGCGTACTGACGTTCGATAATGTTCGCCAGAAACAGTCGTGTTTGCACTTTTAACACTTGTCGCGACCGCGTCTCGAAATCAAGAATATCAAATGTCATCGCGCAAATAGCAACGTGATCTACATAACTATCGCAACGACATGCTGTAAAAAATGCTATAAAAAAATAAACGTCGCACGTAGTACGCCTGTCAATTCATAACAGATATAATATTTAACTTATAAAATATAATTATAATATATATTATAATATATATATATATAATTATAAAATATATGTGTCAAATACTCTTGATTATTTTTTTGAATAATTTCACATTAATTAGATGAGCGCTATAAGCAGAAATTGAAGACGTTTATTTAAAGAATACAGCTAACTTTTCTTTAATAAAAAAATATCTTATTATTTATTATCATTATTTTTTCAAATGCTTATACTGCGATAAATATAAAATAGCGTTAATTAGATAATTCAATAAATCAAGAAAATAAAATTAAATTATCGAGAAAGATATGACCTACTTTTGTGATTTATTAATCTTCATATTTCGATTCTCTTCGATACACAAAAATATAAAGCAAGATGGTAATAAATTAATTTTTATTTCCTCTTATCAAAATAAAAATAAACTTTAATGTTCATACATTTAATACATTTAGTACATTTAAAGAAATATCTTCGGTTGAAATCATCAATCGCGTTACAATTTTCATTTTATTTTCATTAAATAATTAAGTAATTAGGATATAATAATAAGATATTTAGTAATCATATATCAGCAAATTGCTACAACGTAAGTGATGCATATTTAAATAATTAAAAGACAAAATTAATTAAACAGGAAAATCAATATCACCTGAATTATAAAAATTAATAAATGGCAGATGACTAGATATAGATCGTTTGTATAAAAACCGCGAAATTTGTTGGACGACATCGTTGGTCAATTTTGATCATCCATAATTTCATTATTTTCGTATCAGAATTTACGATTCTAATTAATTTCGAGCTATTAAAATATTGTACGTTGTAGAGCATCCATTCTATCTCTTAAAACTCACAACTCCAAATAGATAGAACTCATAGATAGGCCACTCGTTGGCAGAGGGACGCCATTGTCTCTCGGTTTTATGGAGCGGGAACGTCGACGAAATTCGGTGGACGCGACAGTCCCGAAGGACTCATTTAATTTTTAATTAAGTCCGTAGAGAACCTGGGAACATCGACCAAAAACTTACTTCGCTCAATGTTTTAGCATTAAAGCATCGGCATCGTTTCACGTCATTTCACGCATAAAACTCACATTCAGTCTCCAGAGAGAATTTCACCGATTATCGCAATCTTTAATCTTATCTAGGCGAAATTTTCTTTTTGCAAAGTATTTCGTTTAATTTAATTTTTAAACAATAAAGTGGACTGACCTCACAAGAAATTCGAAGGTACAGAATTACAATTGTGTGTTGTTCAACAATATAAATAAAATAAAAATTTTTGTAGGCAATAATATTGTCATTTCAATGAATGCAATAATAAAAAATACTTGAAAAGGAATAGTAAAATAACAGCAATAAATGATACATAAATTATGTCTAAAGGCGATACAATAGAATTTTTTATTTTTGTTATAAAAAAATAATTTTATTGCTGTAAGTGTAAGTTCTAGAGAGAGAGAGAGAGAGAGAGAGAGAGAGAGAGAGAGAGAGAGAGAGAGAGAGAGAGAGAGAGAGAGAGAGAAAGAAAGAGAGAGAATAAAGAAGTAATAAGAAAATCTAACTTAAAAATGTCGAGACAAAACGATTTTATAACGATCTTATGATACATCCGTCCAATACATCTGTCAACGTATAATCTGTTGCGTTTGCTAAGATGAAAATAAATATTTTTTTGCCGTTGGCAAACCATTCTTTATAAGAGCCGAAGTATTAGAATGTCTGAAAGTAGGTCCTCCGTGCTGAAATAAAAGTTTTCGTCGATACAGACTACACAATTCTATAGACATGGCTTTGACCATTGCGCCCGATAACGGGGACGAAATTCAAAGGATCTCGGAATCGCCCCAGCCGTGCAAGGATGCTTCACAATATCGGATCGCCGTATCGTGCGCCTGCAGTCCGATTCTTCCAGGGATGTTAGAAAAAAAAGAAAGAAAGCATCGGAAAGAGGAAGAGAGAGAGAGAGGAAGAGAGAGAGAGAGAGAGAGAGAGAGAGAGAAACGAGCAGTGGGAGACGGAGACGTTTAAAGTATTTCAAGGGATCACGAGAAAGAGCTATCATCGAAAAAGGATTTCAGCTCTATTCTCGCCGACAAGAAGTGCCAGAGTCGCGCGAGCGAAGTTTCGAACTTCCATCGGGAATCTATTTGTCCTCATTGGTCATTCGTACCGCCTGAATATCGCAACGCGTGGAGGGTTCTTCGCGAGGCTTCTTCTTCAAGGAGGAGAGAAAGACCGTCCGACCAAAAAATTGCGAGTTTATGTCGCGTCGTTCGCACGAACTTACGGCGAACGAAATAATGCACAAGCGCATCCAGGACGGGGTTTCGCAGAGCGACATCGAGCTCGTCCCCGTGTACGTATTTACGGCATGAAAATTGCCACGGCCACTCGCAAACTTTCCTTTTAAAATAAACGCAAACGGCGACGAAGCGAAACGCGAACTCGTTTATTAAAGTAAAGAGAAATACAGGCGCCGCCGCCGCCGCCGCCACCGTCGACGTCGACGTCGAGAAACGCCGTGTATATTCGAAAAGACGGCGCCGGCGCGCTCGCGCGCTGCTCTAATCGTTCAAATTAAGAATTATAGTACGTAGCGCCATCCTTTTCTATTCTCTTTAGACCCCCCCCCCCCTCCAATGCCAGAGTGGTGTTCTTCTCTCCGTAGAGGTAATAAAGTACCCCCCGGCTACTCCCCCGCCTCGTCTCACCCGCATCGAGGCCGCGGCTCTTTCCACGTCTGTGCGAAAGGGAAACGGAAGACGAGAAAGCGGCGGAGAAAGAGGTAAAAGATTAGTTGCGCCGGCGGTGAAAGTGAGAACTCCGGAAATTAAGGTCGCGAGCCAATACGCCGAAATTGTCACGTACCGTCAACTTTTTTTACCATTCTTTTGTTCGAGTTAATAAAATCCTCCTGGCGTTTGCCAATTGCGGGAAAGTTTCAGCACAGGGTCATTTAAACTGACCCTTCACTTAAGGATCGCTCCAACAATTGAGAACAGATTTCTTCTATGTGGTATCAAGCCGTCAATAGTTTCTAATCGAAATCGACTATAGAGCGAATAAATCTTTAAAATGTCCAAAGTAATCGATCCTTCTCTGACTTCTTCCTTGAGCATTCAGAGCGCTTATTATGTTAGCTTTGTGATAATGCTTGGGAACGGAGTAGTTGAGGAATCATCATAAATTAACTATGATTCATCTACAATCCTAACCATACTACATTTTGACTTAAATTTAATTTATTTATAAAAATTTCTAATTATCTTTCTAATAATATAATTTTTTAACAACAATATATAAATAATAAATTAGGTCTGTCCTATCGTGGACTATCAATAACAAGACAAATTCCTCTGACTAATTACAATACCGCCAAATTTATTAAATTTAATGATCCTACAATTAATTTCTAATCCTTTATTACTTAAATAATAAGGTATCTAATTCTAGTTTCTTACTAATTTAAAAAACAAGAATCAATAAATCAAGGAAATGACATTTGCTGATAAATCAAAAAAATTGCAATAAAGTCAACATTGTAAAATTCCTGTATTCAATAATATAAATATATATATTCCGATCCTGATTTGGATCCTCCTCAATACAAACAAATTAGCGCATTATTTACGATACATAATTGCAAATGTGATAATTTGTTTGTACGGAGGAGGATCCAAATCAGGATCAAAATGTACATATTTATATCATTAAATACATGTAAATTTTATATATTTACAGTTAGTGTTGGCTCTTATCTGACAATTTCTTTAATTTAAAAGACATGCATAAATATACATTCGAACGATATAATCTACAAATTGCATCAAAAGGAAAAATTAAATCATGCATTATCATAAAATGCATTACTCCTATTCTTTCCGCTTAAAAAAAGAACAATACAAGAATAACGAACAAAAAATGTCAATCTGCAGCTAGGATCCAAATTGATGTATTTAAATACATTTGTAACAATATTATGAATAAATTTATGTTTCGCTCCTAAAAGGACGATATTAAATCGATACTCCCTCGATTGTCACCTCCTCCTCACGTTTCTGATTAATTCTCTCGTTTCTGCGCTTCTCTTTTTGTGCTGTGTTTACTTCGTCTCGTGAACAGCCGTCACCGTATGTTCTGACAGTTCAAATATTAAGAGAGTTATCGGCACATATCAGCAATTCTATTCGTTATGGAGAATTTGATATCACTCTCACCTTCGAAAACCGAAGGAAATTGTAACACTCGTCTCGAGTTTGTGTCCATTCTTATACTTTGTGCGAATAGTTATCATCATAAAAACTGTATATGTTGACAAATGGACGAGTATGAAAGATTAACAATAGCGTGAATTATTTTATCAAAAACATATTTAATATTGATTGACAACATTCAACATTTCATACATTTTTGTCTCGCATTGATATTTTATACATCTCATTTCTCTAAAAATAGTACACAAGTATAAAATCAAATTTCCATATCCTAAACTTTTAATAATGAAAATATATGAAAGATTTCACTATATTTTACTAATTTATAATAACTAATATAATTATGCAACATCCTCGAACACAACTACTTGAAAAAAGAAATATGCATAATAAAAGTTATCAGCTATACTGTGAAAATTAATACGCGATTTCATGTACGTAATATACATAATATAAATATTAATACAAACTCTTGACTGCACGAACTTTATTCCGTAATAATTAACTTTAATCATTAATAAGTTTAAAAGTAAAATTACCTTGATATTTTCGTATTTGACTTTTGATTAAACTTCAAGCTGCATTTAAGACGACGTATTTAATATTTTTATAAAGCAGTGCGATCAAATTCACATTTTATTTACTTTCAGTAATCTAACAAAATTTAAAAAAACATTTGAAAAAATATGGACAAGTCTTATCAGTCGACTATTCGAAAAAGATAAATGTACATGCAAAGAAAAAAAATATTTAATTCTTTTGATATAAATATTTGCAAGTGACGAATTTACAATATAAATTTGGCTATCTTTTTACCAAAGCACTCGATAAATCGCATAAAGCAATCAATAACAAACTATGATAACAAGAGGAAAACGACTAACTTTTCTTGATGTAATTCAATATGCATATTGTTTGGCTTAGAGTCGATCGAGAGAAACGAACTAGCTGTTCGTTTACGAATATTTGCCTATCGATTGCTTGGCAATCTATGTATAGAAATATCGACCTTTGCTAAGCCTTAGAAGTTAATCGGATTTAGTATAGGCCGCGTATAGATGCGATCGAATACG
Source organism: Pogonomyrmex barbatus (assembly GCF_055798465.1). Classification (NCBI taxonomy): domain Eukaryota; kingdom Metazoa; phylum Arthropoda; class Insecta; order Hymenoptera; family Formicidae; genus Pogonomyrmex; species Pogonomyrmex barbatus. The sequence goes on along the minus strand of NW_028297118.1, from coordinate 1,462,465 downwards.
ACCTAATAAAATGTGCTAACCCCAGAGCACATGATAGAACCTTTCACGCAAAAAAAAAAAAAAAAAAAAGTGTATCAATCGTTAACGTTTCAACGCCGATGTTTAATAACGATATAGCCTTATAATTCTTAATTGGCCGAATACGTTTGTTCCTCTCTCTCGTCATCTTTCCTAACTAAAATTAGTTTATATGCATCTAATATAATTTGTAGTTTACTTGTGGTTTAAGAATAAATAAAATGTAAATTATCAATTTGTGCAAATGAGTTTCAAATATTAAACATAACGAGAGAAATATAAAAAACTTTTTCAAACTTTTTCTTCTTGTAAAATTATACGTGTTTATTATCACAATTTATTAATATGACATAAGAATTCATCGATCATCTTTCTTAATGCGAATAAAGATATAAATTAGCACAGCGCAATAAAATTTATCATGTTACAACGCGCGCTATGAAAATTCTTATATAATTAGAATTATTATTCATTACAAAATATCATTTTTCATTTTAATTAAAATAATAATATCATGATATTGTAGTATATTTAAAAACTTGCTTCTCGTTTTAGAATTGGAACTGGAGCTTTTAAATGTAAAATATTTTGATTCGTATCATTAAAACCAAAAATATTTATAATGAATAATTGACTGTGTTACTTTTCCAAGCACGATTTCAAACATGAAAATAAAAAGGATAGATTTCTCGACTTCTCGCCTTAATTTTCGCAAGAATTTTCTCATGGTGCAAGTAATTCTAGAACAAACCACATAGCACAGGCAGTTGCCTAGCATCTCCTCACACTTGCAATCAGTTTTCCCGAATAGTCCCGGAACTTTTATTACGCGCAAACAAGAACGTAAACGAAGAATCAGCTCAACATAAAAAGAAATTGTTTCTCTTAGTTATCCGGATCTTAACATTTTTCTTTATAGAAAATAAAGTCCAATGTTTTCTTAATAATTAATAGAAAGTAAAAAAATATACAAAGTATACACAAATTATAATATCGTTGCTACATGTGATCTGCGTACAAACGTAGAATACAATCTTTTTTCTTTTTTAAAGCATAAATAGTGTCCAATATTTGCTATCGTATAATTTACAATATATATATATATATATATATATATATATAGAGAGAGAGAGAGAGAGAGAGAGAGAGAAACGTGAGATTTAGACAATAAAAGACTCGTGACTATACAATTAGAAAATTGTAATTTATGAAACAGATTCTAGAATTTTCAAAAGCCTTCGATTCCCAATTACGTAATTCGATACGTAATAAATTATAATCTCAAAAATAGATTGCTCGGGATATAAGACAAGGTTGACGCTATAGTAACGATGCGTCAATTGCCTGAAACTAGTTTGTATCAAAAAAGATACGAGCACGAGGGGATTAATCGGTCGGAGCAACGAACTATATGGGACTCATGGTGCCTGAGGGTACCAACGTTGCGCAACGATGAGAGACAGGTGGTCTCCCGTTTTAACCCCGGCGTAGTCATAAACCCGACGGATCCGACCAGGTTGTTCGTCTTAAGACCAGGTTGTACGTCCGAGCAAACGCTACATCGCACCGAGCAGAACAAACTACCATATTACGTTGTACTGTCACCTACCGGGCGTAGTCGTAACGAGCATAAATCTTTGATAAAGATTAATTAATTTCGACCCGTCACTTGCGCGGCTTCGCATTATTCGAATAACACAATGTTACTTTCTCAAAAATATTCGCATAATGAAATTATTATCGTACCGTATGTAGATACTGTATATAATTTCGTCCATTATTTCAGATTAGGTTTACAAACAACGTCAAATGTATCAAATCTATATGTATGACGGTATGTAATTCATATGACAAATCCTCTTAAACATCTTGCATAACTTTTTTAAGGTAACATTTACGCACAACAAACTTGTCTTTAAAAATAAAGTCACACACAAATAAAAGTTATAGAATATCCTCAATCTTTTTTTTTTTTATTAAAAAAGTTAATATCTTCTTTCTCCGTCAATAATATACATCAGGTCAGCAGAAATTCGTATTTTCAATATTAAATAATTGCACGGACATACGCACCCACGCGTCAAAAATAAAACGAGAAACATTATTTTATTAAATGACCGTGGGACATTTATACGTGTAATATTCTACATTACGCGTACAATTGCGGAACGAAGAACAGCCGACTGGTGAAGACCGGTGTTGGTGGTGGTGGTGTTGTTGTGTCACGGTACAGGACGTCATTAATAGTAACGGTAATAGCGAGCTAGCCCGCATCTATCTTCGCTCGGCCTGGAGAAACTCTAGCCGCTCTAAATACGACCGGCCGGCATCTATTTTAATCCGATCGGGCGGTTTACGCGCGTCCGAAAAGTTTCCCCCGTAGAGACCACCACCACGCGTGGGTGGCCTCGTCCGAAGCGGATCGCTCCGGTGAGGGCCCTTCCCGGCCATATATTCCGTGCACTCTCGTATCTTCCGTGAATTTTTTTATCGACGAAATACGCTCACGGATAATATCGATGTTCGACCCAGCTTAGGTTATCGCGTCGCGACATCGCGCTTCCTGGAAACGCCGTGATCCGCCGGGACGGATTTTATCCGGAAACGCTTGAGGTATTTTGCTTTGCGCCGACGCTTCGTCGAAATGAAAGACAATAAGAGGAACTTTACGATACGCGACACTGCTAATTCCCATTTGTACTCGTCGTACAAATGTCTCCTGCAGAATAAAATTATCTACGCGAAGTCGTCGCTCGAATGAAAAAGGCGAAATATAATGAATAAATTATAAGAACATGTTATTCTAATTGTAATGCGCTCTTTAAAGAGAAGTGACAATTTACAATTGTTTTGTCAGAGAGAATAAGATGAAAAATTAAAATTAAAAAAGGATATTCAGATATTCAGATCTACATATTAAGTGCAAAATTGTAAATTTGTAAAAACAACATAGAAATATAAAATAGAAATGGAATCCAGAAATATATGAAATATGATATGATTGTATTTTTCTTTTTCCAAGTTATCACCGATTGATAAAATATTGATAAAATTCTTCGTCGTAAAATTTCAGAAACAATCGATGAGAATTATGGCGATGTTACACTCGAGGAAGAAAGAGATAAAGAGAAGATATATAATAAAGTTTATTAAAATGCTCTACCGTTACGGTTGTAGCTGCAAATTCTTCAAAGTCGTTCTAAAAAAGACGAACGAATATCTGGCTTGTTTAATGATTGCAAGTTAAGCTACAAGGTATGCTATTATAAGTTTACATCCTCGTTAGACTTTCTCAGAGAGCATCTCTGAAAATATGTACTTTCGAGATTTACTGGTTACCGAGAAATATATATCGCGCATTGCTGACAATGTACATACTTTCTATAAAATTTCTCAAATACATTCTACGCATAAAGTGACTTCCAATGTCTTCAATTTTGTAATAGATCGTAAAAGAATTACGTGTTATAAAACTGTGTTATAAAAATGTTGCACCTATTAAATATCATATTACAATTTCTTATCGATTATTGCGATTCAGGCCTTTTAAAATGAATTTTTATCCAATCTTTAATCGAAACATATATCTATATTTTTATTCGAATCATATATGTATAAATCCGATACATGCATATATGTCCATGACAGAAATTTTGTTCAAAGAGACTTTACATTAATATGCATTTTATTATTATTTTATTTTATCATTTTATTATTTTTTTGCATTTTATTTTATCACTTTATTATTTGTTTCGACTATCAATTATTGATTGTCATTATTATTGCTGACACTGATGTTGTGTATAATATCATTCGTATGTTCACGATTTTGTCTCAAATATTTTTAAAGTTTCAATATTTTAAAGATTCTAGCGAGCAATTTATTATGTCGCTTAACTCTTCTTTAAGTAAAGTATAAAACTTGTATAAAGGTATTACGCGACGTGCCTTTTGTGTGCAGGTGAAACGAGTTAGCGTCATCACCGCAACCAATCTCAGGAACATAGAACAAATGCCTCCTAACAAATTTATGCATAATGAATTTCTAGGAAGCCTACGTCGCTCATAATACCGCTTCTTCATCATTAGGAGAAGTTCCATATATACTATAAGTTTAACCTATGGATGCGAACTTGCGAGTACAACTCGGAGACAAACGAGGCACGCGAGGACCGCGTTGCGCGACTGCACGATAAGCGGATGTGTTACGAGTGACTTACGAGGCCGTAACGAGCGACTCGCCTCGTTTGATCCCTCTTCTTCCTAACGAACCTAACCCCGAATACACCCGCGAAAAACCAATGCGCGCAATGAGCGATCGAGAAGGTGGCAGCGACATTACCGGGGGCGCATCTCGACTGGCCGCATGCCAGAGTCCGGGGTAGGAGGCATCGCGTTGGAGCTCGGCCTGGCCGATGGTAAACAGCCAATAGGGAACCCGTGCAGATCCACCATGTGCCGGTTGGCTCTGAAAAGCTGCTCTTTTTCTCTCTCTCGCTCTCTCTCTCTCTCTCTCTCTCTCTCTCTCTCGGTGTGTAACCATTGTACTGTGATTGAAGAGGCTAATTTAAATGGACGCGAGTGCGCGCCGGGAACGAGGGTAGGTAGGAGGCCCTCTCCCGAGAGCGGAGAGAGTGCTCTCACCGCCAGACAAATGACTGGCGAGTGACCTCAACCACGTTAAGGAGATTGAACGTTAAATCACGACGTGGATCTTACACCGTTCCTCTTGACGCGGCTGTTAAAAACGCGACGCGGCGATTCAAATCAGCGTCGAGGTTGAACGAGAGCGTCCTCCTTGTCGTGTCGTTATCGCGGAATTCAAAATAGTAATCTTGAACGACGTAATCGAGAACGCAAACCTATCGATCTTCAAATCCGAGTCGGACAATCGCGGGAATATGAGGGATGTGGAAAGAAATACAAAACATCCACGTCATACTGCAATCCCTCGCAATCTCAGTTATATCGTACGGATTTTTAGAGTTTGCTCTCGAGTTCCAATTTGTCGTTTGATTCAGACTTTAGAGAATAAAACGATGTTATATCGTCTCCGATGCTTCTTTCATCTTTCTCTTTTTGTTCAAAGTTCCAGCGATATGTACAATAAAAGTAAGAAAAGATATTAAGAACGAGATATATTTTCCGCAGAGAATATGAATACGATAGAAAAATTGAAATTAAAATCATAACGTTAAAAAATTGATTACGTCATTTTGTTATATAAATTAACGAATCAAAATATAATCCTATATAATACATTTCAATTGGTCGTAAATTGTAAGATATTCTTATTTTATTATATATAAATACTAGATTATTTTTATGTGGAAACAAAGTGTAGAAAATTGCTTTAAAACGTAAGTATTAAAAAGTAACGTAAAAGGCAACACGGCACGTACGTGCAAACCAGTGTAGGAAATCATCCCCTAAAATAAATCCCTCAAGACTTAAGAAAACACCTCTCGAGACCTTAGAGTTAACTCACTGTAAGGAGAATTTTATTGAAGGGTCTACCGAATTCGCCGCGATAACGCGTCCGTGGGAATGGCTATTAGCAGCTTGAGCAACGTTATAATTGCGTAATTATACGGCGAAAATACGTCTTGATACGCCGTTACAACAGGACCAATCTATTATAAGCGCGGAGTGGCTAATAACCTCGTAGGAGAATTGATCTTACTACGGTATTATCCGCTGCTATTCCTAATGATCCACCATTGTAACCCATAGTGGCTGCCGGTATAATGGAGGCAGAGAGTAATGCTATTGATTGTATGCGCGGGTGCGTCTAACTGAAACTAGCCACAGCCACCTAGGCATCCTCACGCACACGCGCCATCGTTGTCTTCCATCTCGCAATTCCGCCAAAGAGATATGGCACAGTCTCCTCGGCTAACGTTCGAAAGGATCTCGCTTCGAGAGATACGACAGACAAATTCGAGGACCGAGGAGAGCAATAGCGTTTCATCCGCGTTAACATGCTAACGCGAGTCTACCGCGTCACTAATTGTATCCCCCCCCCCGAGAGATCCCTCCCCCTCCTAAATTTCTTTGTCTCTCCACCGTCTCTTCTCGCGCAATCTTGAATAAGCTCTAATTTCAATTGTCAAGAACACTAAAGGAGAATAGAACGAATGGAAACGTAGGAGGAATCCGAATGGCGTCCTCCCCGGTCGGATTAAATGATTTGTGGAGTGTCAGAAAGCTTTTTCTTATCTCGGGAAATGGCGCCGTGAAAAACCCAGAAGAAGCTGGTTTGCAGACCGGCTGGTGCAATATTGTTTCATTTGCGCGAATTTTGGCTGGCCGTTTCGTATTTTCTTTCCAGTCTCGACTCTCTCCCTCTCGGGACCCTTTGCACTTTCAGCAGTTTTTATTAGGCTCTATCTCCGTCTACGTTTCACGGTTATCGCGTGTATGTAAACGACGGAAACGAAAAAATAAAGAAGAAAAATTATCGGACGTGGAAAAAATTCTTGCATATATTTATTCGTTTAATCTCTTCCCACGGCATTGTCCTCGTTTAATAAACATACTTTTTGCTTTCCATTAAAAGCCGTGCAAATCAATAATAAAAGTTAAGATAATAAATGTGATTGAAAAATATAAAATCAGATTAACGTTAAAAATTTTGCGTCCAAGAGAACAATGGTTGAGTGCGATCAGTCAACTTGTTAATAAGTGCTATAATAATACAATTAATAAATTATATGTATTATGTAAGTATTACCTAGATAATTAAATTATCTAGTATTAAAGAGAGAACAATCTATGTGATAAATGTAATATGTGATATTTATGCGTATTTATATATTTATGTAAAGTAGGTATTTAGGTATAGAATTAGGTACAGAACTGATAATAATATGTAATTATAAGAGAGTATGGAGTGAAAGATGAGGATGAATACATGGTTAAGGTTAAATGTAAACCAAGTCCCTTCCTGGCTATTGTATGCTGAAGTAAATAAATTCTATTCTATTCTACAATTAATAAATTAAATAATTGAAATATATCATGAACAAGTTTTTACTGAAGCTTCTCCGTTCGATATATTAAAAAAGACATACTTTCATAAAATAAACATGAAATAATCTCAGAGGCTAATCGCTCCACTATCATGAAATCACTAGACGCGGAATAGTAAGACATTCGGTAGTTTATAGCACGAAAAGAATAGAGCTGAAGCTAAAGACGAGCATTGAAACGATCCGGCAGAGAAGACCAATAAGGAAGAGCGCGAGAGGGAAGAGTGACAACAATGTGACTATAGTTTCAGGGAACAATGCTCTCAGTATAATGCTCAGCTAGGTGCGCGTATAAGTGTGGCTGCATACCCGCATCGGACAATGGCAGACATTTTGTCGGCTTTCGCGGCTATGTCTTTTTGTTCCCGACGATAAAAAAAAGATATCGCCTCCTCCGCCAGGCTCGTCTCATTTACAAATCTACAGCTGGAGACACGCGCACTCCCACCGCTGCCACTGCCGATTTCTGTCCGCTGGACGATTCGGATTCCAATTAATTCGGAGATTACCAAATGTGCGGCCGACATAATTTCCGGCATTAGTACTGATAAACCGATGCATTTATCTAGATGATAATGCATATAAGTTCGCCAGTAAACTCTTGATTTTCAACTCTCTCTCAAACATCAGTGCGTGACATGTGACTCATCTCAACAGTCAGGATCAAGTCCTAATTATCGTACGATTTTCCGCTCTTTTGCGATCATCGTGCGTTCAATAAATATTTGCAAATAAAACAAATAATAATAAAAAAAACTATGAGGGAGGTAGTTTGTGCAAAGCACATATAATCCATGTCGGTTTAATTATTCATTATATACAAAGTCGATAGTTATACATATAGACCGATAGTAGCAATCACAATGCGTCAGTCGCGTGGCATATTAACATAGAAACAAGAGAGAATTTCCGATGGAACCAAATTAACGAAAATGTAACTTACTCGATAAATACGCGAGCGCAGAGTAGTAGCTTGGGTAATAACAATGCATGCAATACGACTCCAATAGTTACAATGCATCACCTGAAATATATTAATGCCGACATAACCGGCTGAAACACTCCCGTCGAAATGGATTAACTGGACTACTAACATAAGCTGTTAATTTCATTGATCCGCCAAAGGGCATCAAACTACCAATGAAAGCGTTCCCCGACCGATTTGCCACGAGATACTTGTCGCGCTCATGCGGTATAAAAACTAACCTGAAGAGGCCACCTGAACCATGAGAGACGGGAGATAACAAAAGTAAGCGGAAAGTGCTGCATTAACATGGAAGCTGCGAGCCAACCGCAAGCAAGATAATATGCGGATGCAGCTTTAGGTGAGCGGCGGTGAGAGATTCCGCACTCGAGAGGAACTGCTCGCGGCGCGAGACATTTTTCTCTGCGCAAGAAATCAACTAAACAAAAGTAGAAATCTCAGATGAGAGATCGCGACTGGATGGCTCTAATGGAAAAAGCTTTAATCGACGTAGCTTTCTTTCCAGCGTCCGAGAAAGAGTGCACCATATGAGTCGATCCCCCCCCCCTCCCCCCCTCCCCCCACCACCCCCGCGCTGTCTGGTTGGCTCTGCTCGGTTATCCATTGCGACAACTTAAACGAAACGAAGCCACCCTCTCGTCGCGGAAAGAACAAAAGTACAGTACAGGGCTGTGTTGCTGATTCGCCATCTCTTCTCTCTCATGTTCTTCCCAAGCGGTCTGATTGTCTAACCTTTCTCCTTAGTTATCAAGTCGAGTCCTTCTTTTCTACCTCTTCGATCCTCCTGTCATTCTAAGCGAGAATCGTGTTTATAAAATACCTTCCTTGAAATGGTCGGCCACTAATATCGATCCTCCTGTTTTCACGACCACCTTTCGCTCCTCGAATTTCTCGTGTCATCTTCCCTTTCAACGTCATCATTATCGTCCTCTTTGTATCGCGACGGATCGTCCTCTTCGTCTCGTCGGTGACCCGTGATATCGGTAAAGTAAACGTTAGCCGATGAGTTCTTATTTATACGGTATAATAATTCTTCCGATTACATTTTTTCATCTCGATTCCTCGTACGTTCATTCTATCCTCGTAATATTCCCTTTTAGCTTCCTTCCTGCCTTCCTTCCTTCGCCTGATCGCGTCACAGATTCTCCCAGGTACCTGTATAATCCGACATCTCCTCAACGGTGATTTCTTTCCGAACCTTCCGCTACATCTTCGAAGTTTCGATGAGTTTATGTTAGCTCGAGAAGAATTTAAGTCGACAAATACCCGCGAAAGAGACACAACTATACTTAAACGGGAACGTCCTTTATCCTTTACTCTTTTCTACGAGTATATGTGCGCTCGAAAGCAATATCCCGGCTCTCACATCGGAGAGCGACTTCCTTAAACACATCTGTTAACTCTTTCTGTTTTATTTTTGTGCCTTCTCTTAATTCGCCTTTTGTATCATCGGTGCAATATATACAAATGCTTTGATCTTTAAATGCTTCGAATATAATATATATAAAAAAAAAAATACTTTACATATATTTTATTATAAAGTTTTAACAAAGTCTTAATGTAAATATTAAAAGTGTACACTTTGTGTAGTTACACAAAGTTAATTTTTACACCACATTTTTACACCAAATAATCTCGTAAAAGTAATATTGTTATAAAAAGTGTAATAATTCATAATCATGTATTTAAGTGTTGTAAAACTTATTTACTTAAAAGAATAAAATTACTTTTTACGAAAAATCGAACGTACATGGTTATTACACTTTTAATAGCAAACTTTTTATAAGAGCGTATAACATCGAGTTCATGTTATGTTACTTTCTTTTTTCTCGGCTTTGCGATCAAACTTCTCTATTAACATTTTCATCTTCTCATTCAGCAAAGTTCAGATGAAATTGTGCGACGAATTCACCGAATACCCTTTCGTGATATCGATTCTCTGCTATTCTCTTTCTCCGGATCCTCCTTTAAACCTTTGCATCATCTTGCCTTTGAATCGTGAGAGACTCCTCGGTATTTCAAACTGGAACTATCCGCGAAGAGTTTTCTCTTAGCCTTTCCGCTTCTTTTCTGCTTGGTGCCGGATTTTAGCGCTTCCTTTGTGTCACGGATCACATTCTCAATTTCAATCATTCGTAATCAACAATTCCTCCGTTATGTCAATCTTTCCGGTATCGTTATCGTCTTACTCGACGTACTATCAAAGTTATCAAATCATAATAATTAAAGGGAAATTAAATGATCCTACAAATGTGAAGAAGACTGTGCTATGGACATATCTTCCTTCATTCCTCACACGTTTCTCAATTAGATTCAGGCGATTTAAACACAAGTTAACGAATTTAGAGCAAGCCGTAATATTATCACGATAATTAAAATCCTGCCATTCGCATACATATTCCATCTCTCTCGTTCGCCTTTCCATCCGTTTTGCTGGTCTTGGATCTTTCCTCTTACGACGGATATCTCTTCTTCCGCAGCAATCCTATATCGATCTTCTTTATTCGTACTGTTGCAAACGCTGCAACATTCCTTTGCATCTACCATCTGCATGCTCGCCTTTTGCAACTTACATCGTAGTTATCTTTGCGCAGCGTCCTAGATCGAGAAACACAATAATCCCAAAAATACTGCTCCCCTCCCTCTCCCCCTTCCCCCCCCCCCCGTCTTCCGCATGGACCGTGGAAAAGTCCTGATATAGGATTCGCCGACTACACATCCTACTTTCGGGAGATAGTTTCCCGCACGAGTTTCTCATCCAGCGATTTTAATTCCACGCCATTTCCCTCGTCGTCGTATTTGCATCTCGGTAAACCTAGACGCCAACATGGGCGCGAGTTATCTCTGGAGTAATTCAAGACAACGTGGCCTTGCGGGATGCATTAATCTGCGAGAACACATTCTCTTTCGCCCGTTCCCGGATCCCTCACAGTCTTTTTTATCCATATCGGCCTCTGCAGAACGATCTCTCCTTCTCTCCTTCCTCTGCTTCCTTTACCTCCCTAAATACAGCTGAGGTCGGAAAGAGAATAATCCGCAAATACAAAATACCAGGAATATAATAACTTACAAATTTACATGAATATGGTGATTTTCGACGAAACCCGATGTAAAAGAGAAAAAGGGGAGAAAATATATCGATATAAATAAAGAGAACGTATTTCAACACTTGACAACATTTCTAATATTTAATCTTAAATGTAAAAATAAATCTATTACAAGAAGCAATGAAAAAAAATGTATTTCCAAACAAAGACTTAAAAAATAAATAATAATACACAAATGATATGCGTTTTATCTCTAAACAGCATAAAGTTGTGTCACATATCCAATACGTTTCAAATCAGTTTCATATAAATTGAGCAAAATAGGTGGAGAAGGAAATTTAATTAACCATAATTAGCGCTAATGGACGTTAATATCAGTTCAAATCTGTATAAACCAAATCCACAAATCAAATCAAATCAAGTATTTTGTAATATCGATTGATGCATTACATTAATAGATGTCCATATTTATCCGTGTCTCAAATTTAATAACATTTAAACGTGTCAATATAGTAATCTAGGTTAAAAGAAATATTTATAGAAACAATTCGAGAAAATTAGTGAAATTAAATTCTTGTATTGTTCCATCCCCCCCCCCTCTCTCTCTCTCTCTCTCTCTCCCTCTCACTCACTTTCTGTCTCGCTTCGTTTGTACGACGACCGCACATAGTGAGCATTCTAAAGGACAGAAGAGACGGGGCTGAATAATGTCCCGCGGTATTCCATCATTATGGTATGCAAATTCCCGCATACGGTTGAATTTTATCCGAGTAATCTGCCATGGCGTATAATTCGGAAATTCAGACCCCGCCACCACGTCGGTCGTGCTGTGAAACGTAATTAATGCATTGTTAATCTAGTATCTCGCACCGTGCGTCAGTCGTGTGGGAATAAAGAGGAAGAAAGGGGAACGTAGAAAAGGGAGCGAAGATAAAATGCCCGAAAATCACCAACGAGTTTTCACGCTTCCCGCTTCGCTCTTCGGACTGCGTGTCCGCCGTGAATACCTGGCTCTCTCTCTCTCTCTCTCTCTCTCTCTCTCTCTCTCTCTCTCTCTCTTCTGCCGGTATTCAACGGAAAATTCGCAACGGATTACACGCGCGCATACGAGCAGAGAACGAGAGAGAGAGAGAGAAAGAAAGAGAGAGAGAGAGAGAGAGAGAGAGAGAGAGAGAGAGCACAATTCGACGATTTCGCTCCGATAAGGCAGTGAATTATTCTCCACTTCGTGCTTTATCGAGTGCAACGAACGTTCAATCTTGCGCACAGCCGATGGAGGTGGGTAACACTAATTCGTAAAATATTGTCTCTTAGACTCCTCAATAGAAACTCGTAACACACGTGCAAATCACTGATCATGAAAAAGTTTTATATATATATATATATATATATATACAATTTACAATTATTAAATTATAAGATGTGTTATCATATAATAATAATATATATATATTTTCGGCCTCTTTCTCTTCTTTTTTATATACGCATTATACACACATATACTTGTGTGTTGTATGTGTGTGCGTACAACTCGACGCGAAAATCGGTCAACAATATTTTTTATCGAAAAGATTTTTAACGCATTGTACAATATAAGTTAGTGTTAGAATGATAGAGTGAATTAATCGGTCAAAAATTTTCCATCTAAACATTTTTTTAAAAAGTCGATTTTATTCTTTATAAAGTCGACTAATTATTCCAGCCTACATTTTTCTACTCTTTAAATACTCTTTAAATAACTATAAATAATTCTACTTTACGTAATACGAATAAAATTATCATCGCTCAAATTCTCTCTTCCTTTCTCTCACTCTCAAATTGTTTTACCATCATCCTACACTTCCTATTAAGTAAATAAATATAATGAAAAAGAAAAGAGCAAACAGGTGTCCGGCAATCTCATTGTCGCTCGTCAGATGACTGCAATTAAATTTAACGACTTCTCATACGCATTTAATTTTACTTTTCCTCCCTGTGGTCTTTCAAATATCTACATCGCATTCGAGCCGCAGACTTCAATTATTTACATAAACAACGCAAAGTCCGTAACATCTGCTATTTCTATTCCAGTGTCTATACAATTTATCATATTTCATTACGGCTTTTAATACAATGCAATAAAAGTATTAATGAATAAGCTATAAATTATAATATTATGTAAACTAATATGCTAAAATCTAGTTCGTTTCTGTAAGTAAAAGATAATCAGATGTCGATAAAATTTCGATACTACGTAATGATAACTATTTGAAATTGGATTGACATTTTAATTAATAATATCAATATTTTTTTCTCAAAGATACGTTTTCACTCAACCAAGATATCTAAGCTTCGAAAATATATTCAATTTCACAAAATTTGATATGGATCACTGAACTATTCAATTTCTATAACTATTCAACTTCTATAACTATTCAATTTCTCTTTTATACATTAATATTATTTTAATTCCCTAATAAAAATAACCAGAGTACAAGTAGAGTAATAGTATCTAGCATATCCTGTCACTTCTTTACTAAATTTGACTAAATGAATATAGCGATGATATCTCTAAATAGCAGCAATATAATCTCACTGAGTGTAGAACACACAATAGATAAAGAAAAAAATCAATCGCAGCCACAACGATTTCTTTGATTTTTATTTAAAGTTGATAAAGGCAATAGTCTTTAAGTTTTTAAAGAAATTATTTATCTATAGTAAAGTCAATCATCTATAGTATACATTTGAAGTTTTGACATCGAACAGCGGTAAAATCAACCATACCCTCTCTTTCTTTGTCATCACACTAAATCTGTCATTTGTTCGTGTGACAGCTCTAGCGAATGCAAGAAAAACATTTTTCTCGTTTTCTCACTTTCATTGTACGGATGCCAATACGCCCTCGATGTTTACATGCTGACGCTATTGCGGCAAGGCGGGGTGCTATGTAAAAGAATTTGTCTTGCAAGAAACGCGCCTGTATATAGCAAACTTTTTAGTGGGAACACATTTTTGTACTCAAGCATCGTCTCAAGACCATTTTAGCATCAAATGATGTAACTACGCGAGAACCAAACACGGGAGATGCAGCGTGTATTTCCTATCACGATGAGAAAAGACGAGGATGAAAGCAAACGTGACGGTACTATTATTAAACCGCACTGTGGACGTATTGCGAGTAGCCCTGCCCTTCTTCTTCGCTTCACTTTTGAGCAAGTAGCGATGTTTAAAGAAGTTAAAGTTTAAACATCTCTCTCTGAGAAAAAGATACAATTATTTAATGTATTAAAAAAAATTTTATTAAATGATTGCAATGTAATATTTATTTAACTTTTATTACTCTGCTAATTTTCATGTCGTCGTATGAAGATAAATAAAGTCTTCGAAACAGAATCCAAAATAAACATTTAGCATTGCTTAATTAGTTTAGTTTAGTGGAAAATAAAATAATATTCTAATTATAGATGGATCGAGTAACTGCAGCAAATTCTTATCTTTATTATTTTTCATTTATAATCTGTTTTTTCCTGTACTCGTTCTTTTATTTTGCTTTTATTTTCCATTTTGATCTTATTTTAGTTTTAATATAAAAATGTATTATCCTATCTCCAACCATCCAACTCCATCCAACTGGTAATATTTTCTTGCTGTAATTAATTTTCTATTAACAAGTTAATTTCTGTTTTCGCGATCACCTTTTTGTAATTTACGCTCACAGAGAATTATTAAAACCTACATTAATAAATACGTTTCTCGCACTCGTATTTTTTAATTTATTTATACCCGTTACGCAAAAATTTCATTTTGCGATGCGTAAAACGTACCGCCGCAAAAATCGTGGTGAAAAATTGAAAAGCAGAAAGTTAGGGAAAATGCGATACGAATGGAGGACCGCTGCTACATCATTAAAAACACCCTCGGCATTCTGCCCCTTGCACAAGTGACCCGTGCACCTCATTGTGGAATCGGTGTGCTTTGCGCAAGGACGACTTTTTAGAACGTACTCGTTGATTATCATCAGTTTCCCGCATCGTCGAAAATGTCAGAGATGAAAATCGTTTTAAACGTACCAACGACAGGGCGAACATGCGCTCTCGAAATTCCCACTTTGAAATTCTATTTAAACGAATACATCCCGATTAAAATGCACCGCGATGCGCTGCGAACCTTCAGGATAGAAGAACGACAAAGATTTCTCGATGAAAACGATGAGATATCACTAAAATCTTTTATTATTTTACACATAAAAGTATATATACCGCATCGAGTGATCGTTATCACGTACGTAATTTATGGCTTTTGTTTATATCATTTATTATTATTATTTCCTGTCTCCACTGTGTTCAAAAAGTAGAAAAGACTAGTTCCATAAAATATCTTATATAAACATATTAGCTGTGCTACTTTTAATCGTTAGAATAACGTCGTGAAAATCCGATAAGATAAAAAATACAAAATCAGGTTCACAGGAATGTGTCGTTCGACATGTTAAACGCATTTATTTCGTTACGTGCGAAACAGATAACTAGCGATAAACTGCCGAGAAACAGTGTCAACAGCGCGTCGGCAAGTTTCGCAATCGCGTTACTTAACCGCGGAAGCTTTATTGAGGAATGGACGATGCGAAGCGCAACGCATTACGCGGCTGCGAGGCGTCCCGAGTTACGCAATGCGTAAGCGCGAGTTAGAATACCAGATGTTAACGCACACGTACTCACACACACACACACACACACACACACACGCGCGCGCGCGCGCGCGCGCGCACTTGATAGGAAAGGTATGCGGTGTGTGTGTGTGTGTGTGTGTGTGTGTGTGTGTGTGTGTGTGTGTGTGTATGTGTGCAATCTGACGGAAAACTCACCTTGATGAGGCATCGCGATTTATCAATTAGACCGATACGATCGGAACTTGGAGATTACGATACGCACGTACGTGCTTCGCGTCTTGCATCGATCGTTCCTTCACTCCGCCTCTATTTTTTCCCCCTTTCTCTATAATCTAACGTCGTTTCTTTTCCGCCGCAGTGCCACCACTTTCTAGTTGGATACGTAACTCTTCGAGAAGATCCACTTCCTGTATTACGTGTCCCGCGTGTTAGCGGTGACTCCCGGACTGACTCGCAAATTATTCTCAGGCGGGAGAAGAGATGCTCGCAAGAGAGGTGCGAGCCTACTTTACGTCGATCGATAAATAAATTTTTCGCTGCGTAAATCTCAATAGATCCTGAGACCGAGCGCCGCCATATAGAGAAGCATTCGATACGTCCACGTACATTCATGCGCTTGTCGCGGTCGAAACCAACGGAATATGGGATAATACGAGGAATGGGACAGAACATAGTGGGAATACGTGGAATAATGACGGTTACGGGAATGGTAACACAATAGACCGGCGATAATGTAATACGCTCGCCTCCCAGTCGAGTAACGATTGAATAAATAATAAATCGTCGAGCCTTCGAGCATGGTATGAAATTGATAAAAATCATTATTCCTATCGATTCTCGCCTTTACACAACATTACTCGCAAACAACCATTACGACCAACTCTTTACAAAACGTAATCACTACCTTTAGAAATGTTTGCTTTTACAAGTATCGATTTATTCGCATGTAAAATACATAAATACGAAAATACGAAATTTTACTCCGTATTCGCGAATCAAATTATATTCAATCGAAAATAATTTAAACGTGTCAAAAAGGATTATCAAACCAAATTAATTTTTCTTGTGTATAAAAATAAAACATTTAATTATTTCGTAAAATAAATTTTGAGAAAGAAAAGTAGAATAACGTTCTAAGATTTTTGATAAAAAAAAAATTATACTAAATTATGTCGTGAAAAGAAACTGTGACCATTTGCCATAAGTCACTTTGGAAATCTATAACTATACGTACGACTGTAACATAAAGTTCGATTCGAAGAAGAAACGATGCTATTAGAAAGTCTAGATAGCTCTGGAAACCGGTGCCGCGCTGCACAAGGAGCGGGAAACAATATATTTTGAAGTCGCTCAGGTGAACTGGATGGACGAGCGCTTCGACTTGAGGAGACAACATTTGAAACCAGAAAGAGGAGGTTCGCAACCGTTTACGACTAAGTTCGACAGTTCGATTATACTGCAGAGTTTCGAGATATCTCGAGAGCCTGAGCTTGAGCATTATCTAAGATGACGTTTCGACATTAAACGAGCTTCGCTGCATCTTAATAGTCGGTTTAGAATTTTAATATCGGAGCCGCGCTCCGCAAAAATCGATATCAAGGTCAAACGTTTTATTTCGGCAACAACATTTTTCGAGATCGTCAATATTTTCGGAATCGATCGATATTCATTCTAAACATCTCATCCGTGGCTGGAAAATTCCGTGCCTCATTCTCTGAGGACTTCGACCGGAGGTGTGAGAATTCGCTTCAAAGCGATAAGAGGCAACGGCCATGTATTCCGAAACCGTTTAGGTAGGGCATCCAAACTCGCAAAATACTATAGCCGCGGGAGTGAAGGGGGAGGGAGGCGGGGAGGGGGAGGGGAGATCTAAGAGATGGCGAAAGAAAGGAGTGAAGCACTGCGGAGAGGAATTGCACGCGGCGACGGCGGGTTTATCTCGCATAGCTCGGAATAGAGGTAACTATATCGTGTGGCACGAGGTACGTAGGCACACGAGGAGGAGCAGGGCTCCGGGAGGGGAATCGATAACACATGACGACATATAGGCACATACTGAACTGACCGCAGAATGCCATCCGCGCGCCTCCCATCGCCGTCCTCTCCCCTTCTTCCCTCGCGTATTCCTCTCGCCCACCGCGTCCACGCTTCTGCCCTCCCTTAGCCGTCTCCTAAACATCCTCCACCCCCTCTCCCCCCCCGTGCATCCCCCCGCGACACGCATGAAACTGCACTGGGCTCTCGCACGTCCCCCCCGCACAGCCAGGCACGGCACCATCCCGCACGCTTCCCTTCTAGTCTCCGCATGCTCTCCTCCGCCGCCCCGATTTCGACCACCCCATTTCGAACCACCACCACCCGTTTCGACCGTTCTATTACAGGGACAAGCATTGCGGCTAATGCCGTCCGGCCGTAAATTATGTGAAAGCGATAGACGGCGGCCTAGGTAGCGCCGCACCTGTACGGTTTTTCGAATACGTATATATATACACACGCACACGTGAACGCGATGCACACGTAAACACATCGATGCTCTTCCCGATGTGTTCGACCGCAAACCCAACCTGCGAGGGATTTCGAGAGGCTCCGCCTACGATACCTGCCGGATCCATCCAACCGGATCGAGTCATCTGGTTACGGGAGCGAACCGATAACGCGGGATCGTACGTTTGTCAGCGGCTATCCGCCTGTCCGCCTGTTTCGATCGCATTTAACAAAGCCCTCGAATTCCTCAAAATCGACTTAACATTCAAGTAACACTATTCCTTTCTACCAAAAGTGACATCACTTCTAATAGAAACCTAAAGTTCTGTTAGAACTGTCGATTTAATAAATAAAAATAAAAACAAAAAGATCAAATATATTTTTTATTATTTCACAAACATAATGCGTGTTTTATTTTAAAGTTTCTGTCCGCTTGAAATCATTACTGAACAGAATATCGACTTTGACTTTGAATTAAGCATAATTATCTTCTTACCGTGAGGAAAAAATTTCAAAATTTCAAAGAGTTTTACAAATCATACGGAGCGTATTGTACGGAAATCAAAGTACATCTTTGTGGTGCACGTATAACGAAGTGTGCCGAGTGTTTTTAGGAGGACAATTTCGACGATGATCGGCGATGATACTCGGTTTGATTGCAGGCCGAAACTACTCCGGCTCGAACGACGAAATCGGGAGGGGGAAAAAAGAGACGGCAAAGGTTGAGCAGGTAGAGGATGGTCTCGAGAGCTCTTGATCTTCCGGGGCAATTAAATGAATTTCCACTCGGTTGAAATAGCAAACGTTTAGACGGCTCCGCGTAAGATATTCCGGGAAGCTCTCGGGAATATCAGAGACGTAATATCGAGAAGGAGGAGCGCGCGGAGGCGTAGTTTGTGGGCTAGAAGTAATACACGGGAACCTGGCTCGCCCGGCTCGGTTCTGTCTGTCGCGGTCGCTCTGCCTGCCTGCCTGCCTGCCTGCCTGTCTTGCCTGCCTGCCTGCCTGCCTGCCTGTCTGTCTGTCTGTCTGTCTTCTCCATCTGTCTGTCGGCATGTAAACCCGTATTCTGTCTGTCCGTCCGCTTGCCGCGTGTCGCGAATCGATTTTCAAGCGAACAATGCACGGCCGTGCAGATTGTGCGACTCGATCCCTCCCTGTTGTCTCATCTCGTCTATAATAAATGCTTCGACAATCTCTGCGTTTTCCAGATATACAAAAAAAAAAAAAAAATAACAGAGCAACAAGAATAACACGCTTCCGTTTAAAAGAAGATAGGTATTATCCGAAGGCAAAGTGACACAATTAATTCGTCTAATCCAATCGATACCGCGCCGGTGATATTTATCTAAGCTTTACATAATAACGCGAGTTCTATCTCTTCGTATAAACAGCTGCAAAAATAATGTATCACAGTTTAAAATACACGTTTGCATTTAATCTTATCTCTACTTAAAATATTCATTTTCACACACACACACACACACACACACACACACACACACACACACACACACACACACACACACACACACACGTGTAATTATAAATAAAATTCAAAGGTTTAATACAATTTTCCGGAAATATATAACTTATATATATATATATATATATATATATATATATATATATATGTGTGTGTGTACTGGTCAAAATGGTTTATGATGTAACTGAAGTAATCGTACGATAACGATCTCATTTATTAGAACCGAGCGCATCGGTGATACCGTGATATTTACTTACGCGACGTGTATTAATAATAATGCGAGTGATACCTGGAAAGAGGTGCAGAAATAGTACGTTGTGCAGTTTAGAAGTAATACGCGAGAACCTGCCAGACTGCCTGCCTGCACCGACCGTTTACTTGTCGTGACCTGTGTCTGTCTGTCTATCTATCCGTGTCGGCGTGTAAACCCGCCAGTCTGTCTACCGCTTGTCGCCGACCGGGATCGATTCTATAACTAACGATATGGGCCCCGTGTGTCCTCTATATCATTCGTATCATCCTTCGACAATATCCTATCGCTGTCGCCTCTTTGCATCCCATTTTCTAAATTATATTATTCAAATGTAAAACAACAAGGCAGATGTTATCCTACTATCTAAATAAAGACGTATGCAAGCTTCGTTAAAAATTATCTTTATTAGTGAAAATTTATTAAAGTGCTCTATTCATTTAACATGCACGATGTGACAAATGTAACAAATTATATATAATCCGTTTCTTTCTTCAAAACATAAACTTGTAATATCTTAAAAAGTCTATGTAATAATATGTATTGTGTTTTTAAGTTAACATTCTGTCATAAAATGTTTCGTTTATACATCTATACATTAAACGCATCTATATAATGCTATCTGCAAATGTGCCCGTTTTTTTACATTAATAAAAAAATTTTTCGTTCAAGTGTATTTAAAATATTATATCTTTATATTAAAATATTATATATAATTATATTAAAATATTATATATAAATTAATATTATATAATATTAATTTAAAGAAATATTTTTTACATAATGTATAAAGAAATTATTTAATATTTGCTAATATTTATTCAAATATAAAAAATTTGTTTGAAATTCTATTTTTATTTTGTCTTTAAAAATTCTAATTTAAGTAACATTTTTCAAAAATAATAATTGATTTTTTAATATGAGAAAAATTTTTAATATGAGAAAAGTTATTTTAATCATTAACATTGTAAATTAAATAAATTAATTTTTAAATTTAAGAATTGAATGACTTAATTGGAAAAAGATACTTCACTTCATTACACTCAATTGTATTAAAATAAATAAATAAAATAGAAAAAATAAATTATTTAAAAAAGAATCTAACATTATTCGATTTATTAAATATATTACATTATCGTTTTAATTAAATAAATAAATTACATGCATATAAAGTAAATATTTCCTAACTTTAATAAAATATTTTTTATCTAAATATCCGTTCTTTTCATTAGTCTTTAATAGATAATCCAATAGTTGGTCCTACTTAAAAGTTAACTTGCAATTGAATGTCTTGAGTGAATGTATCTATAGCATTTTTGACGATGTGTTGATTATAATTTACATACAA
The DNA here is from genome assembly GCF_055798465.1 of Pogonomyrmex barbatus. NCBI lineage: Eukaryota > Metazoa > Arthropoda > Insecta > Hymenoptera > Formicidae > Pogonomyrmex > Pogonomyrmex barbatus. Next base: position 1,441,165 of record NW_028297118.1, on the reverse strand, counting down.
ATATAATTATAATTTACATACAAATGTTCTTAAAATATTACGTCACGAATGTACGTCATTCTTTTCAAAGAATGACTAATGAAAATGAAGAATAAATATTGCCTTCTATAAGATATTGAACAACAATTGGCAAACTTTGTCAAAATGACACAATAGTGAATTAGAAAATGACACAATAGTTTACATTGAATAGATAGAATATCCAAACGAGGTAAACTGAATTGTTTATTTATAAAATAAGTTTATAATAAAACGAGTTACACTTGTATAATTTATATATCGTATATTAAATATATAATTGTTCCGGCTGAGATGATCTTTGCAATAAAAATCTCTTGGGGGGATTTAATCGATATCGAATTAGTGGATAGGAGAGGGAAGATAGTTTTTGAGCGCTATCTTTTAAAAATTATAAGTAAGCGTACAAAATTATAAGTAACACGTACTTGTAGTAACAAACGAGTTAAAAGAGGAGTCTTTTGAATTTACTTAATAAATTTAAAAAATTAAAGATTAAAATCTTGCCTGATCGAATATCTGTTTTATTTATTTTCTATTCTATTTAAAAGAAATAATGAAATTTACGTTACATCTAAAATATATAAGATGTCTAATTTTCAACTGCTGACACTCGCATTTTAATTAAGAACAATTAGCATTAATTAATTTAATTATAAAGACATATAATGTTAAATGTTAAAATTTGATTTTTCAATCATTTAAATAGACACCAACTCATACTTTTAGTAAATTATATTTCGACAAAGAAGAATTTAATTTATTAGTAACACATTTTGCAATCTATTTTAATATCCATATTAATTTTAGTGGAAATTAAACTGACAGATCCGCAGATCAATTTGCCTGGAAGAGGAATTTGAGGTCACATTAAGTTTTTCAAATTATCTTGTACATCAGCGGTGGCACCATGTATAAGCTAGTTCGGATAAAGAAAAAAGAGAAAGAAAAATGACGCCGAACAAGAAGCCCGTCTTTCCGCATTTTAATCTTCCTAGGCGAGAATATTGAAAAATTCTGCGGAAAACGAGCGCTGAACACCTCATCCTATCAGACAGGTATATCCTGTCGAGTGTTTCGTCGGAAAGGAGAAGAAAGGAAGAAGACGAAAACGGTAGAGAGAGAGAAAGAGAGAGAGGGGGGGAAGAGAGAGAGAGAGAGAGAGAGAGAGAGAGAGAGAGAGAGAGAGAGAGAGAGAGAGAGAGAGAGAGAGAGAGAGAGAGAGAGAGAGAGAGAGAGAGAGAGAGAGAGAGAGAGAGAGAGAGAGAGAGAGAGAGAGAGAGAGAGAGATCTCGTAATCGTTGGCGGGACGATTCCGCTCACGAGCGCATCACGCCGTTCACTCTCGTCGTCCCGCGTTCCGTATTTTAGTCGCGCGTTAACGGACGCGACAGGTGCAGCCATAGTCGACGCGATGACGATGACGATGACGACGACGACGACGACGACAACGACAACGGCGACGCCAACGCCGGCGGTAGCAGCAGCAGCAGCTGTTAACTATGTTTTTCATGTCTACTAGCGTGAAACGCGGCGGACTTGGTCGGCCCCTTCTCGTTTCTTCCCGCGATTTTTCGATCTCTCTCCTCGCCGGTCGTGGAAATACGACGTTGCCCGGCAAAGCCCGCAAGAATTCGATCTTACTATATGTTGACCGACTCGGAAAACCGTGGCCGCCTTCTCGCTTCTAGCTCACGTGAGTTTGGAGAACTCGCGCAATCGTTGGCAGAGCGTGAAATTATTGGCTACTCTACTTCTAATCTTCTTCTTCGCTTTTTCTCGTAATATTACATACGATAATTTTATTTCATGATACATTTTATGATAATTAAGCAATCATCATATTATACATTAAGTCAAGTAAAATCTCTTGAAGAAAAGTGTACTTTTTCCTATTGAAATTATGATGAAATAACAAGTAGTAATTGGAATGAACTCTTCTAAAAATGGGTAAATCATAACTGAACGTTCAACGTAAATCATAATGACGATCGATATGTTTCAAATTCCGAATGTTCTAATTTCCGTATTTAAATATCGAAAACGAATGAGCGATCGCGCTAGACCGCGATTTCGACGATCCGACGAGTCAATTTAATTCCGAAAATGAAACAACATTGGCTGTTTGATTTATCTCATGCCGGCCATACCGCGCTTTTGGAATACATTGAACTTATATCACTTTCGAAATTAGAGTCTCGCATAATGTTGATATAATATTCCGCTGCGCAAATATTGGTAGTTCAAACATTAAACTTGCACACGGCAAACGTCGCTTCGCCGCAACGATATTAACATTTCGGTCGGCTTTATTAAGCGGCGCAACAAAGAAATTTTATCGTGCTGCCACCTGTTTATCGTGCTCTCAAAACGAACCCATTTTATTTTCATCGAATTTTCCTAGCCAATGCCGATGCCGAGTGCGCGCGTAGCGTCGTCCTCGGTATTATCGTCGACGCTCGGCTCGGACGCTTTATCAGCGTGAGAACGGGTTGTTATCGTACCCGGCGCGAATGTGCACGGTTCAAAAAGCGGCAGCAGGAAGAAAGAAACGCCATCGGCGACGGGCCGTGACGAACCGATAAAACATGTGTCCATGTCCGCAATTTTTAAATGTGGAGGTGCGTCGCGCGTCAACGTGTTCAGATTTAATAAAGCACCGATATATATTATTCGTAAAATCAAAATATCGTAATTAAACGCAGCGCGACATTCCGTCACGATCGTCCTTGAGGAGATATCGAACTAATATTCGCGCTGCGGATGTAAAAGTATCTGACATCGATATTATATTTCAGCATCGCCGGTCCGACATCTGCGCCCGAGAAATGGCCGACGGCCATTCCCGCCGCGCGTAAAACGCCGCTCGACAGCCGGATTAATTGAAAGTTTTAAGGTAATTGGAATCGATAACGCGCCGAGGGTGAATAAGAGCTACGAGCGTATGCGAAGGGTAGCGCGGGGAGGGTAGATCCGCCGGAATCGAAGTAGAGAGGAGGAATCGAATTGGGGAGGGATGAAAGACAAAAGCGCGCGCGCGCGCGCGACTTGCTCCCCAAAGTGGCGACGCCGAGGAGAACTTGGCCGCATCTAACCCGGTCATATTCTCCTTTAAATATAGGCTCCGACGTCAATGTACGGCCACGTCGACAGGCGAAGGGTGCAGGATGAGACGGCGATCAAACCGGAGGTCTACTTTAATATTGCGCGCCGTGCCGTCCCAATCGGCCTAATTGGAATCGAACGTGCGAATTTCGCGATGATTTTAACGATCGCTTCGAATCTTTTCCGCGTGTCATTTCCACGCTCTTGTTTCGCTTATCCGATAGCGAAACGCGCGTATTCCGATTTTCAATTTTAATAACGAGATCTTTGAAGCTGAATTTCTCTCAATTAGCATCGGTGGTTGTAAATTTATAAACAATTGAAAGCAAAAAGCTTCCAATGAGAGAATATGTTTTATATCTTGCATTTAAAGATTATTATTATTGTAGACACAAATTCTATCTTTTTACAACACTACGTTTAATTACCAAGATGTCATCAATTTGTCAAAAAGTCACGTGTTTTAATAATTCGAAGAGCGCGTACTAATTCTTAATTTATTTGATATCGTTTACAAATTTAATGTTAAAATCAACTTCAATTGTTCGAGAATATTAACCGTTGGCCATTAATTATGAGGAAGTAACAAAGAAACATCATCGTTAACATTTTCGTAAAATAATGCAAGTAATTTCCATCAGTTTGCCAAAGTCGGATAAATAGAAACGAGAAAAGTAGAATAATGAATCTATATTCACTGCGACGTGAAATTAGATGCGGTATCAATTACAAATCGATAAATAGAAAAATCTTCGTCATCCCTTTCTATCGCTCTCTACGTTTGCAACGAGCGAGAATAAAATGTTACGCTTCGCGGCAATTCGACATATCACGTTGATAATAAATACATTTGCATGTAACGGGAAACGGGACTGACACGAACGCGTTATATCGAGTGATCCCGCACATGAAGGTCGAATTGTATTTCGCAACTATTTAGTTTTAAAATTACATCCGGGGGAGAGGTTACCTCAAAAATCGAATGCCCGTAATAGCGTATTGTATGCAGTAGCATTGTAAAATGTAATCTATTTTCTCTTTTTGCCAGTACTTTTTATTCTAGTATTTATACTGCCCATTTTGTCTATGATTTTTTTTCCGAGGTAAATAAAAGCGACGTAATTTCGGTATGTAGCGTACGAGAAATTAGAAAAGGTATCCAACATTTTTATTATTATTTAAATATGTGTAATTATTATTCGCATTCGGAATAAATCGTTTCTAAATATAGTTTTTCGTGTATTCTGCAAAAGATGGCTAAAATATCGACGCAAATTTTTATCCTTATAAAACACAATAAAATATTATCCGCAAATCTAATTTAAGATCAGAGGAAGATGAAGCTTTAAATTATCCAGCATTTCAGAAGATAATCAGCAAGCAACAGTTATCTCGTGTCGTGACATTGAAACATGGAAACGCTTACGGATCATTTATAGTCATTAGTGGCTTCTGTGCGATGCAAAGTTATGGGCGAGAAAGAGAGGAAAGGAGAGGGGAGGGGAGGGGAGGGGGAGAGAGAGAGAGAGAGAGAGAGAGAGAGAGAGAGAGAGAGAGAGAGAGAGAGAGAGAGAAAGAGAGGGGAGGTAAAGGGAAGGCTAGTACAATCTTCTCTCCTTTCGCAGCGTATAATTCCTGCAGTTAACATGACGATAGATCCTCTCTTATCGGACATACCGATATACCGAGAAAGGATCCGCGGTGGGAATAAAAGCCAAGCATGCAACGAAATCGATGCAAACGCGCAGACGAGTCACTTGGCGCGACCAGACCGAACTTACGCCCCTCCCCCCCCCCCCGGGCTCTCCCTCCAATCCTCGAAATTAATCTAGCTTTTGCCCGGAGATACCTATCCGCGCGCCGAGGGAGGAGCGATAAGACGTTGGAAACGGCGATGGCCACTCTCCTTTATTTCCCAGTCGAAAAATGAGCCCTTATTTCATCGGCGAAATGCGAAGAGAGCGGCGTTTCTGGCACCTAAACGGCGAAAGAAACGAAACGGACTCTCTCGCTATGGAGACTTTGGGAATCACGGCAAGACCGTCGTGGTCCGATGTATGTAACGCAATGGTTTATTGCTAATATTTCTTCGGAGTAATATCGTTGCTCCCGAGAGTGCTCGGCTCTCTCTTATATACCGCGAAAGCTTAACAACGTCTCGAGTCCGAATCTGGGGGTACGAGTATTACTCGCACGCGCACACGCATCTTTCCGTGGAATAAAGACAGATTCAATCTTTTCGCACCTCAATCTGTTGTGCAAAAAATATCTTCAAATAGGTTAATAAATTTACGAGTATTATCCGTGTCATTGTTAAATGCCAAGTTTGGTTTCGTGAAGATTGCGGTTCACTTCACGAGGACGCTGTATAGGAGAAAGAAGGGGAGGAGTAACCTTTAAATTTCAATCGTTTTCGCCATGAAAGGACGATCACTCGATCACTTTTTGGTGATCACAGAATGGTACCGAATTCGCGAAGGAACGTGTGTGTATCGCCAGGCGTTGCTGGCACCTCTTCTGGGCCACCTTTGTGCAAATGCTATGGCGCATACTTGTGCGCGCGCGCCCATGGTTCCATTCATTCGGAACGATTAAACGTAACGAGCGCCATTATTGAGGAAGAACGTGCGAGGAACAGAGAGGCAAAGAAACGACCAAAGTTCGACGGACAACGCGGCCTTTCAGGCACTATTCGCGACATTAATAGCTTCCAGAATTAAATGTGGCTCGGCCTTCCTTGTCGCGACTCGCGAACACTAATGCGCGCGCGCGCGCGCGTGTGTGTGTGTGTGTGTGTGTGTGTGTGTATTTCTCTATTTGAAAACGAATCGACCGTGAACGCGCCTCGAAAACATTCGGACGATATGGCGGCAAGCCGCTCCCTTGTGTGGATGTTATCTTTTTGCCGCTCTCTATCTAATCGCGACGTATGCGTGTGTGTATTCGTGAGTCTACCGAGTCTAAAAACGACGAGTGATATCGCGCGTAAGGCGAAAATTAACAATCGCAGTCACAAAAACGTAGATCACGTACTATTAATGTGTACAATAGCAATTGGATTATTTGACAGATTTGGAACAGACCTTTGGCAGCAATAAATGACAAATCTAATTGCGGACAAATTCCTACTTTCCTCTATCTTTAGCAAAAATTTAATTTGGATCTAATATTCCTTCTATTCTTAATCACGTTAAACACAAAATATTACTCTAAATAATTGATAAATTGAATATTCCAAATATTCCAAGACTTCTAATATTAAAAAGAATAGACCTTGTTTTACTAATTTGATATATCTAACAATAACAAAGATAATATCAAGTGACTATAAAGATCAATTGGCTATTATTTCTTAGACAATATTAATAACCACTAATAATAAGAAATTTGTGTACTTATACATTTCAATCATTTAATACCGTGTTTTAATAAACAATTCTAAATGTTTTTTAAAAGAAGTTTTTGTACCGCTGTAAAATATACACAGGTTCATTTAACGCGCAATTTTTCCGGCAAGGTAAAATATTTAATGTAAATGTATTTCGCATTAAACTTTATATCGGAGTAAAATTTTAACACCACGCGACGATAATATTAGCTTCAGCAAAAGCGTCATTCATCAGTGATGAAATCTGAAATTCCGTTTGAAAATATACGAGGGTGACCATCACGTTGCAAAAAGCACTATACCATATCCCGGCAATCTTCACCTTTCGCGTATCAGATTATCGCAAAGGAAGATAACGGCCAAGTTTATTGCGGAAGAGTTCAATGTATACGTATTTTCGCAATTACACGACTGCCACACCCTACGTGTGTATCGCGTGTATATCGCGCGCGCGCGCGCGCACACACGCACACACACACACACACACCTCCTCGCATTATCTAATCACGAGCGTGCGTGTATAGGTGCCATCAGACAACACGGCACCGTGAACCCGACGGCGCGGATCAAGTTCGAAAAGTCTCCTTCAATTTTTACATAATGCTCGTTGCCTCCCCCGTGCCCGAAGAGTTTGATTTATCGACGATGTCGATTCGTACTCTCGCGCCCCGCGCGTTGAATAATTGTCGCTATTAATAACTGCGAATTCAATTCGCCAATTCAATATCTACTCCGAGACGCGCTCGGAGGAGGGCGGGCCACACCCCCGCTGCTGTTCTCTCCCCCTTTCTCGCGTTCATTTAATCGCGCTTTACCTCGAGAGCGCGTATACGAAAGACGGTATATTCTAAAATCTATAAACCGGCGCCCCCCCCCTCCCTCCTCCCTCCCCCCCGAGGGCCGATAGCACGCCCGATCAGCGATAAGAGACTTATTACCCGTCGTAAATTACAACCGGTTCCTTATCTCGCCGCGTGGCGTTACAAATTATCGGCTTTGTATTGTCGGGACATCAGCAGTCGAAAAGCGCAGGCAGAAGAGATCGATCGACGGACCCATGGCACACCATGGCATATGTATTCATTTGGATCGATTGTAGCGAAATGCAAAGAGGTCTTAGGGATGCATTTGATACCGCGGAGAATCATTTACAAGCACTCACGATATAACCTCAATATCCACGGATAAATTCGCAGATACTCGTCGATAATAAATAGTTTAGGAAAAGGAGCATAAAAGATCGCAAGATCTTATGCTAAACGTTGTGATAAATATAAAGCGAAAAGAGAAATAAAAATCAAATCATGTGACAATGCAGACGTTTCGATCTTGGATCAAGTTATGTTACTCAATGTTACAAATATGTAAAAAACGAATAAAAAATTAAATTAAAACAAGAATTACAAAAAAAGCGATCATTTCAAATATGTAAAATCGTATAAAACAGACGTGTCGATAATCTTTCGAAAATGTTAATTTCAGAAATTTCTCTTTATTCCGGCGCTCTAAATAAACCCGATCTTGTAATCTTGTTTTTTGTATCTTTTGTATAATATTATTTCAATAGCGCGCAGAGATTAAAGTGCACATTTTCTATCTAATGGAATCGAAAGCGCTTTCGAGAGTATAACGACAACGATACGGATAATCCCATTTATTTTTAACGCGAATTTATCGCGACTGTCAATATTTTACGCTTGGTTAAAATAGCAAAACCTTTATTAAATAAAGATAAGAAAAGTAAAATACAAGGTTCAATTACAACTTCATTTATCCAACAGTATCGGACCAACCAAGGAGAATCTTAATGGCAATAGAGAGCCCGGTTGTGCGCGCATCGACGCGAATACGTTACGATAACGATAGAGTTTCACACTCGATCGGGATAGTAGAGATAACTCCCTCGTCGGGTTTACCGAAGGTGTCAGATAAGTGAAGGCGGAGTTTATCTCGGTCGTGGAGCGCCGATTCCGCCTCGGAGCTGCGAACGCGCTCGTTACGCGCGCGAGTACGAAAACTCGATTATGCAACGGTTCGTTACCTTGATACTGTCGTAGCAGGCGGTCACCCGTCCGTTCTGCACCTCGACGTTAGCCGGCGGATGGGCGAACTTGCACTCCGTGTCGGGCCTGGTGCACTTGTTGCGCTGGAACTCCCTGCAAACCTCCAGTTGCAGCCACCGCGAGTCCTTGCCGTTCAGCAGACTCATGTTGACCATTGCCATTCTTCCACTTTTGGAAGACCGAAAGTTTCCCTCCGCTGGCCTCTAACCCGTGAGAGAGTTGTAACCCGAACTCTCCCTCTTTCTCCCCTGTCTGCCGTACGAAACTCTTCCTCGAATGACGATCGGCCTCTTTTTCCCCGGTCGCGTGCACTCGCGTCGACTGATCTTGCCAAGGATATAGATACGTTTTTCGATTTTATGGAATACGAGTCACCTCGCGACACATGAACTCGTCGGCACTTGTTCACGGGATTTCGCGACGTCCGTTTCGGTACTGAACCCCTCTCGTTCCACCACTTTCGCCTCGTCTCGCACCGCGTCAGCCTCTCTCACCACTCGCTCACGTACACACGCTCACTCACCCCTTCCCCTCTCTCTCGCTCTCGCTCTCTTTCTCTCTCCACCTTCTCCCACCACTCACGCCCGATGCGACATGCGACTGTACGCGAAATCCCGCGTGTGTGCCTCGGAGTCATGCAAATACTCTAGACCTTACTGTATACCTTACGGCGGAAGATCTATCTATCTATCTCTCTCTCTCTTTCTCTCTCTCTTTCTCTCTCTCTCTCCCGCTTTCTCGTTTAAGCGATGATCTTAATGTTCCATGAACGCGATGACCCGCGCTCGTCTTCTCGTGCGTAGATCTTCGGCGTGAGAAATTTCTATTTCGCTCTTCCTCACTTTGAAACCTCGCGCATTTGGCTCTCGTCGTCGTTGTCGTCGCGCGATATATATATATATATGTGTGTGTGTGTGTGTGTGTGTGTGTGTGTGTGTGTGTGTGTGTGTGTGTGTGTGTGTGTGTGTCGAATCGTTTCACAAAGAATCGCGTTTATCAGCAACGTCGGCCGTTTCGAGCGTGGCTTATCACTTCTCTCTCTTTCTCTCGCCCGATATCGATTCCGTGTCACAAAGAGATTTAATTGAAGGAGCGTAGCGCCGACGTAAATTCTTTACTCTTGTAGGCCGTGTTTTCAAGGTGGCGACACGGCACACGCGTTTCCCGCTCGATAATCTCCGGGAAAGTGTGAAAGCCGAGTGTATGTAGGCGAAGGAGGATGGAGAGGTATCTCACTGCGGAAAGAAGAAGCGAAAAGATGAAGCTATATATCGACAGTGGCACCGGTCGATTTTAGGATTTTATGTTGGCCGCTACTCTTGACTCGGTAATGAGGCGGCGTCGTGGATTCCCGATCTCATCTATCGATTTTTCATTCACTCTGTATCCTCTGTCCTCCCTTGATCTTGCAACGCAGCGCACTGAGAAGCTATAGCCAGGGTGCAGCAATATAGTGGTAGTAGTAATAGTCGTAGTAGTAATAGTAGTAGTAGTAATAGTAGTAGTAGTAGTAGTAGTAGTAGTAGTAGTAGTAGTAGTAGTAGTAGTAGTAGTAGTAGTAGTAGTAGTAGTAGTAGTAGTAGTAGTAGTAGTAGTAGTAGTAGTAGTAGTAGTAGTAGTAGTAGTAGTAGTAGTAGTAGTAGTAGTAGTAGTAGTAGTAGTAGTAGTAGTAGTAGTAGTAGTAGTAGTAGTAGTAGTAGTAGTAGTAGTAGTAGTAGTAGTAGTAGTAGTAGTAATAGTAGTAGTAGTAATAGTAGTAGTAGTAGTAGTAGTAGTAGTAGTAGTAGTAGTAGTAGTAGTAGTAGTAGTAGTAGTAGTAGTAGTAGTAGTAGTAGTAGTAGTAGTAGTAGTAGTAGTAGTAGTAGTAGTAGTAGTAGTAGTAGTAGTAGTAGTAGTAGTAGTAGTAGTAGTAGTAGTAGTAGTAGTAGTAGTAGTAATAATAGTAGTAGTACTAGTAGTAGTAGTAGTAGTACTAGTAGTAGTAGTAGTAGTAGTACTAGTAGTAGTAGTAGTAGTAGTAGTAGTAGTAGTAGTAGTAGTAGTAGCAGCAGTAGTAGTAGTAGTAGTAGTAGTAGTAGTAGTAATAGTAATAGTAGTCGGCCAAAGCTTGAAAGCCTTCGAAGACTAAACGTCGACCAAGAAGAGCGTGCTCTCTAGACGCGCGTGCTGTTGCAGGAATATTTCTCCTCCTTTATACATACAGACAGACAGACAGACAGACACACATACACACATACACACACACACACACACACACACACACATACACACATACACACACACACAGACAGAGGCAGTTGGTCGCCGCTGAGGGTACTTATATTGGCGCGCACGAGGGTGTGTGTATGTGTTTGCCTATGTTACGTGTCTCGAAAAGCCGGTCGTGGCGTCCTTCAAGCCGGTTTCAAACCAACGCGATGTCTCGCGATGGCGAGTCTATTGGAGGGAGCAGAACGATGGTGGTAATCGTGCAGCGAAGGAGCTGGCGCGGAACTGCATTCACCACGGCGTTCCGCCGATGCTGCTGATGAAGCAGGAGGAGATGACGGAAGGGAGGAGAAGAAAGGATCGTTTCGTGCGTGAAGGAGATCCTTACGCGCTGTCCCGTCAGGATCCGGAGGAACGACGAGGTGCGAATCGAAGGTTATTTCGAAATTTCGTGGGCGGGATGCTGAGGAAGGATGCCGAGGACGTGGACGCGCGCCGATAAAACAAGCGTGCCAGAAAAGTGGTAACGGAGACGGAGACGAAGACGACGACGGAGACGACGACGACGACGGAGACGACGACGACGACGAATAGGAACGGTAGGAGGATGGTATTGTAAGCACGTGAAGACGGCGGGCGATAAAGCGGGCGTACAGGCGACAAGAGAGGGCAAAGGTCCGGCGGCCGGGTCGCGCCTGAGGTTCTTCGGGTCGTGTCGGGGTCGGACCCGAACAGAAGAGAGAGGGTTCCAGGGGTGACAGGAAGGGAAAGAAAACACGGGGCAGAAACAGAGGCGAGACAGAAAGAAAGAGAGGGGAGGGGGTTCCCGGGGGGAGGGTAGGGCGCAGGACGGGGGTTCCCGGGGGGGAAGGAGGGGGGAAGGAGAGAGGATTGCGAGTTAGCGAGTGACGTTGCGTTTCCGTTCCTCGGATTTACGTCATTTATTCGGCGCACTGCTGGCTCCTCCCGCGCGGTCGAACTCCGGTTCCTGCTGTTCTGGAAACATACCAAAAGCGAAAACTCGCGTTACTGCGGATGCAAAGGCTTAAAATGCTTTCTGTTCGAGCTTCCGGGGCAGTCGGGGGTGAGAGAATCAGGGGATGAGGGGATGAGCGCTGGAGCGGCGGGGAGAAGGAGGGGAAAAGGGAGGGAGGAGGGGGTTAAGCGCAAGCCGCGAACAGACAGATAGATGGAGTCGGAAAAGCGCAGGACTACGCAATGCACAAACACGCTCGAGCACAAACGACAGACGTTATCAGTGTCGAGATTGCGGACACGTCGCGACTCGAATATCAACCGAAAATACGACGGATAGCGCTTGCCCCTCGCGTTTTCTCATCTCGTCGATAAACAGAGATCGCACGCTCGAGGATCTAGCAGATTTGAATGTTCAGATTCGAGACGCATTTCTTGCAGCCTTGCATCCACACGATCTGCGAGATTCGCGAGTCCGTTATAAACCAAACGTCAGATCCACGGCGTCGATGTTTGGCGAGGGTTTAACAAAAGCGTTTAAATCTACGCGCAAAAATCTTGACAAGTATGCTGCAAAAGAGAATGGTGCTAAGTCATGGTCGGTAAGTCGGTCGTGTAGTAAGCCTAATCAACTGGTCGAGTAATAAGCGGCCGCGCATCGGGAATGAAACACCGTATAATTCAATAAAATTCTAGCTGCGAAAACTCGAAGGAGAAAAAAAAAGGGAAAAAAAAAACGTGCCCATAACTCTTCCCGATCTCCCGCGTACATTAGCCAGGGAAAAACCGTGTTTGCTTACGTGCAGCATAAACATCCAGGGCGCGGAGCCGTTCTAGGGGTGAAAGGAGAAGGAGAACGGGACAGTCGTGTATTTTATCTGCGACGACGTAGAGACAGTTAAGGCGAAGAAAAAGGCACGCGCGCGCGGCCAGGACTCTAGTACAATTTTCCGTCGTGCAAGTAAGCCGCTTACGCGAAAAGCGGGCTCGAGTCGCCGTTTCTCATGTTACCTGGCGCGAGTTATGGCGCGACGTATGTGTACGCCGTCCGGCGCGCACACATTTGGCGAACGGTCGCACCACCGTGCCGGTAAAGAAAAACGTTTCGAGCGTCATCGTTTGTTTTCGCCGGGATTCCGCGAGTCCGCCGAGAATCGCTGAAATAACGCGACGCGAAGGCTCCGCGAAGTCTCACCGTCACCGAGTGTCAAACACACGATTTGTCACGTGCCTAAAGTGTCACGTGTAGTGAAGTGTCACTTCGGAAATTAAATTAATTTTCAAAAATAAAAAGTAAAATTTTACGTAACATCTCTCCACTTAATTTCACACATTTCATCATACGTAAATGCCGAGCGATCTCTTTCAAAAGAGATGCAATCAATTTATAAAATATCGATGTTAAGGAAAGTATTACACTTATTTGTATTTACAATGAAAAAATTATAAATTATTCACAGTCGCACATTTAAAAGTAACACATGTGATAGGTATAGAATCTGGTTAAAAAAAATATGAAATAAGATTTTTTAAAATCAATAGATAAAATTATTTAAATATAAGGTAGAAATGTGTGCTCTATAGTAGAAATTAAGAAATAATAACAAAAATCTCAATTTTTTTGTACAAATACTTTGAGTACTCAAGATGATTTATATAAAGTTTCATTGCGACGCAGAGATTAGTTGTTCTGTAAATAAAAATTAAATTTTTATTAAGAGTACAAACGAAATGAGTGACGGTATACAAATAAAATTAAATTTTTGTTTACAGAACAACTAATCTCAATAAAACTTTACACAAATAATCTAAAATACTTAAAATATTTATATAAAAAGTTACACTTTTGTCATTATTTCTTAATTATTCACATTTTCATTAGCGTACATTTCTTCATTCAAATATCATTTATTCATTCAAATAATATTTTTTTTCAGATTCCAAATCGCCACTAAACTTTTTCACATTACATATTTTTAAATTTAAATTTAATTTAAATTGATTTAAAATAATCTGCAAGTTTTATTATAATTTTTTCATTCTCAAAATAAAAATTATAAAAGCTAATGTAATATATCTTTAACTCATATTTTATTAAAATACCTGATTATAAGTTTAATAATAAATTAAGATTCTGTAATTTAAAAATAAGATCTTTTCAAAAAAAGTTTTACTTCAAAACTATGCACAGAACACAAAAAAAGCATTTTTTGATTATTACTTCAGACTCAAAATTGTACGAACGTCTACGTCTGTTAAATACGTATAAAACACAAATATATCAAATACCAAAAATATTCATCGGCGCAATAACGTAAAATATTGTACAACTACAAACGTACAGTTGGAAAATATACACGACACTTTTTGCACGACTGCAATATTGCTGTGTTTCTGAACATTTTTCGAATTTTCACGTTGTCTAGTCGATAACAGTCGTCTGATCGTACATTTTGATGGACGAATAAGTGTGCGATTCCGATAATCCGATAAATTTCACTAGAATCAACAACTGTTAGAGTCAACAGAATATGTTTTAGAACCAAGAAGCACAGATTTGGAAAAATGTTACAAATAAGCTTACATGTAAAATACGTGATAAATTGCCGCATCCATAAAGGAAATATGTCAATTCAGCTTTAACCTTTATCCAGGCAAACAAACTCTTTTTTTTTTTTTAGTTGTATGAACTATTGGATTTATTTTGTTCGTTTACTCGTGGCTACGTATGTGTGCGTACGTGTATGTGTTTGGCACGTGTGACGTCTGAAATATTTCAATTTCCACTTACTGACAGCCTTTATTAATCCGGAATTTTATACCCATAATTCCAACACACACATTACTGTGTATATGAATCAGTTTATCACTCTTGTATAAAACTATTATATAATTTCTATTTCATTTCAAAGTCTCTCATAAAAGAATCCACATTCCAATTAAAATGTTTAAGCTAATATTGCGTTTAGATTAGTCTACTTTGCTAAATTAAAATATTTATTGAAATGTTGGCTTTAAATTTTAATTTTAATTTAACGTTAAGTACCGGTACAGTAATGCGCAACTTTATATTTAAAAAAACTCACATGCGTTAATTTGTAAACGTTCATCAGGTATGCATGTAGACCCTATACTATACATTTAATATTAACATAATATTAAATTACTCCGACAAGAATCGTTTCGTCGAAGAAAAATATATCGTTTCTGATAAGAGTTAATGCGACTCTGCATGCTACTGAATCAGATCGCGGGTGTTGTTGTTATAAAACGAATCGTTAGCGATACCGACGTGAAATTTTCATCGGGAAAAACGAGAGGCTCGGCTTTATTAATAATTATTACGTAGAACTTAGGCTGGCAGGAAGGCAAGGCAGGCAAGCAGACAGGCAGGCACGACTAACGTTTGGATATTTCTCTTTCTCTCGTGACTCGCGTGCTCGAAAGCTCCGTCCCTTTCTCTCTCATTTTCTCTCTCTCTCTCTCTCTCTCTCTCTCTCACTCACTCACTCACTCTCATTCTCTCGTTCTGCCGGTCGAATCGATATACGTGCACGAATGCGGCTTCGAGCTTCGTCCACTTCTTCTTTCACGTGACTACCGCAGGAAAGAGGGCCGGCCGAATCAATATCTCACACAGACGTTGTCCTCGTCACTGTCGCACGGTGAGCTCCTCGTACCTTTCGAAGGTCGTTCTCTCTCGTCGTCCGACTCGAAATCCGATGCAAAACGGACTGAATCTCTAATTAATCTGTCTTTTTACCGTGCCCCGTCCGACAAGCGCGAAACACGATATATGTATTGCCTACACGTGTGAGAACACGTGTACCAAACTTGAGTATGTATCTATGTATATGTATATATATATATATATATATATATATATATATATGCCGAATTGCAACATGTTCGATATGAGTATGAATCGACACTTTATGCAAATCATACGAAAGCTTGATCAAAAAACTTGACATTTTAACTAGTCCCGAGCATCGTCAAAAATTGATGCAGGCGCAGATTTCTTTGCAAATCGTACTAAAATATTGAGTTTTTAAGAGATAATACATCACATATCTTTTCTGTACACGAAGAAAAGGATCAGAATTGCCACAACAAAACGATAATGTTATTTTTCGCCTATCCATACAAGAGTTATGGGGACTATAGTACTTTGGGAGTGACCTATATATGGTTGTCTCAACCGTAGTGAGTAGCTGTATTACGTAATGATTATTTCTAACTCCCGTAACTTGAATAATCTAAAAATGTAATTTAAAAATGTTTTATTTTAAATGTTGAAAATAAGAAATAGAATACTCCAATTCTATGCTGAAGATACAGCTGCTTTGCAAGCTTTATCCATAATTGTCAACAATAATATGCATCAGTAAGCATCACACTGTAACGCACATTTGTTTTATGTGAAAATTCTTCGCGAGTTGATGGCGATACTGTCTATTCTATAGCTATAATGGAACTGAATTCTCAGTGCCATGTAAATATGTCCTATAGATCTCTCAATCATACTATTTGTTCTGCAAACTACATTAGAAAGAGAATAATAATTCTTCGGATGAGGCAGCCATATACTAAGATAAATAAATGTTATTTATCGTAAGACTATAGTTGTTAGAACTGTAAATAGACATGTATTTTATACTCAATATCAATATGATTTGAATCCATTTCCACATTTTTTTTCCAATCATAGAGAATGTTGTAACAATCATAGCAATTTTTTCGTATATTAATTTCAAAAATGTAAATAATTCTGATAATGTGCAAAAAGTTAAGTAAAAGCCAAGATATTATAAATTTACAGTTTTAATTATTGGAATGCTTTAATTTTCAACGACAAACATCCAAAAGTTAAAATACATCGAAAATAATTTATTTATCATTATTTAACTCTTGATATGTATATATATATACATATATATATATATATATATATATATATATATATATATATATATACACGTATAATATCATACGGTATAGTGTACATCGTAGTAATGCATACAAATGATAAAATAAAAATTTAAAAAAGATAAATCTCGCTCTGATTTGAAAATACACATGCAACATGCCGGATATTAACTAGAGATGTGATTTTCGCGTTTCGAGCTTTTACTTGTCGGGCGGTCCATTTATAACATCGCCATTATAATACACCGGTTGGATACGTGATTGCGGTCGATTGGACAAATCCGTCGACGCCGAGCGATACGCCGAGCGAGACCAGCGATTCGATCGACAGAGGATGAGTGGGCAAGTGAGAACGAGAGAGAAAGTTACGTAAATAGAGGCATCCGGAGGCCGGGAATAAGAGAGAGAGAGAGAGAGAGAGAGAGAGAGAGAGAGAGAGAGAGAGACAGAGAGAGAGAGAGAGAGAGAGGGGGGCAAGAGATAAAGAGCGACGAGGTAGAAAAAATGATTTTTAACATTTCCAATAGATTGCACCTGATTACCCGGACCGTACGAGAGGGCACGTGCAATTCCGCACGCGGGATAGTCATATGTCGTGTATATGTGTGCAGGCATGTGCGTGTGCATGAGCACGCTCGTTCATTCGATGGGTTTCCCTTTGTACGCGAGACCGAGTAAGGTAAAAAAAGGAGCGAAATTAACGGAATGAAACAATGAGAACGACCGGGCTTAAGGGTTGCTACCGGCTGTGTAATGGAATTAGGTCCGATTAAATTAGCTAAAAGGATTTTAGGTATGTACCGAAGGAGCAAACTACGTTTTCGATATTATCGTATTTCTTTCTCGTGCCCGCGAATACAATCGGTACTCCATTCGCACCCTCCCTCCCCTCCCATACCCCTCTTTCTCTCTATTTTCCTTTTAATACGACCCGCAATAACTGCGACGTAACTTATATTATTCTGTATAGGTTTCGTATTAGAGTCTAAATATTTCCCGCTTCCTAAATGAATAAGATACAAGATGTGTTATCAAATCAAATTATCTTCAAATTAGAAGATCATTATACATATATTCTAAGATTAATTTTGATCTAAATTATGAGAGAAAACGTGTGTGTGTGTGTGTGTGTGTTTTAAAACTTCTTTCTTCGTATCACATTTTAAATTTCAAACAACTCCAAAATATGTATTTTCTGTTATATCATATAAATTGGTAATGGAATAATTTTGTCGATTTGATGCAATGTAAACATAGAAATTGCTTTCAACAATTCAATAGTAAAGAGATGATAACAAGCAACCGTGTGACATGTAAGTTAATTCATTTATATAATTTCACCATTATAATTTCAGCTCGTATTGAATAAGGTGATGAAAACGATCAAATGACAGATTAAATAATTTTTGCAATTCTTCTGGTCTAAATATGATTTATCGATCGATAATTTATTTTAAAACGAAACAGCGAAAGAAAGAATTGCAGAAAATATCCAACGAAAGAGGAAGCTTTGCCGAGAGCTTTTCCGCGCAGCGGAGGAAGATCTGAGTAAACGTGATGCTGCGTAGTAAGTGGATCGTTTGGAAAGGGTTTAGAATTCATACAGGAACGTCGTAAAAGTAAGACACAGCCGTGCCCGCTTGTCCACCGATGCACCACCAAAAGCGTCGTCGGCACAAATTTGTATGCGCCATTTTCCGCTTGGGACATTTCCGCGCGCACGTCCGTCCTTTGATACGTAGAGGGAATAGAGAAAGAAAATACGTATATGGATGAAGAAGCTGTTTTCCGCTCGTCCGCATCAGCATACTCCGGTGAGGAAGTTACGGAGGAAAACCGGAAACCGCTATCCCCCGCTCTCCTCTTTCCCCCCCCCTTCCCTCCCGCCTCTCTTTCTCTCTCACAGTCAAGCCGAAATTCGTTCATTAAGAAAGTTATCGGCAGCACAAAGTAACGCGCCAGCGCGAGAAATAATTGACATTCGGCGGCTGCAAAGTATCCCGCCTGAATAATAATAATAACCGACTGACTGCGCGAGCTCGCGGGATACAATTTGTTTTCTAACAAGCATCGCCAGCTCGCCCGACTTTGAATTACGCAAATCATTACTTCGTCGCGGCTGCAATTAGAGGCCATTTCGGAATCGCGCGCCGTTTAATCGGCGTTTCAGAGTTTTCCTAGTTATCTAGAGAAGAGAGAAAAGAAATCGATAAACTTCGAGTTCGATACTTCCCCAAACGCCAAAGATAGACACGAGATCCTTCTTATCGGTATTAGTTGCAAAGTTACGTCATGCTGAAAATGGAGGCGTCGACGCGACTAATAGTCTGCTATTAAATAATCACCCTGTAACGAAAAATCGATTCCAAATTCGTCGCGGAATTCATAATCGAAATTTGATCCGCTAAAAGTAGGCCGTACTCGAAATAAAACTGTGACCTAGAAAAGATATGGGAAATCGTTAAACAGAGTTAATTAACTCTCAAGTTATCTATGCAATACTCGCGCTATTATTTAATGATTCCAAGCTCAACGCGCTTCGGTTGTTAACACGACTCGGTTGACTCAGTTTTTCATTTATTAGTATAAACATGATGAAGAGACGTGGAAGCCATGCCAAGCGACGAGTGAAATAAACGAAGAATTAAACGCCTGAAATTTATGCCAACGTTACGTGCAGAGTGCCGCAGTTATGTTTCGCTGAAAAGTAAGCAACTTAATAGCGCGGAGAGTATTACGTGTGAGCAGACCGTGTCATTTGCATTTCCATATTTACATTCGCGAGCGAGTCGATGAGGTAATTCATGCGGGGAATCCTTTAAATTGCAATGCGCGTGCATCGTTATGCATCGCGCGCTCGCGGACTCGATGTTGAGCGGAGGCCAAAATTACGTACGTCTCACGGCATTCGATTTTATCTTCTAAGAAAACACGAACAATGAGGCTTTTGGATTTTGCGCTAAAGCAAAAGCGCCGTACACGCATAAAGCCGAGAGATATTATCAACCGAATGGAAAACAATGGGAGATATCGATCACCGATTCGCCGTATTCGCATCCATTCGGGTGCGGTTCGTCGTCGTCGTCGTCGTAGTCGTCGTCGTCGTCGTCGTCGTCGACGTGGCGCAAATGCACTATTCTCTATACACGACGCGGTTTTACGTTCACACTTTCGACGCATTCGAGTTCCTATGAGTTAACAAGTTGCCACATCTGCCGAGATTCCGCACCGGCGGAATATATTTCGCGGAATATCCGCCAATCGGAAAATTATTACTACGCCTCGTGTTTCACCGCCTTCGAGATTTAAACGTTCCAACTTTCTAATCCGATACAACTTTATATGCGATATCGTTTCCCGATCATTATCCAAGTTTACGATAAATAACGTGGTTTATAATATGACATGATATGAGCTACCGCGAATAAGAACAGTTTTCCAGCAAACTGAAAGTTAATTTATTCCTAATGAGAGATTAACGTCATTTAATATTTTACCAGCTTGGAATTTTCTTTCTCCGAACTATTATTTTTTTTTCTTGTTAAAACAAGAAACAAGATTTATACCCTTGCTCTCTAAAATTCTCGGTCCGACACAAAAGTGTAAACGTGTGGATAAAATGTTTACAACTATTTGAATTTTTGCCCAACTTTCGATTTCCTATTCGTGAAGAAATTTATTTTCGAAAATTATAATAATTTGACGCTCTACGATGAAGATACGTTGAAAAAGGAAGATTAAACATGAAAACGACGTACGCTGTTACATGAGTCTTCCCTAAGCAAATTATTAATCCCAGGCGAATACCGAGGTAAACATAAGGATAAGCATAATTCTAGCGATTCTCATACTTTTTAATCTTAAGAGAGTGTAAATAACGTAACCCGGTCGTTGTTAGAAAAATTCCACAATTTATGAAGAAACGGAATTAAGGAGAAAAATATACGACGTACTGTCGCCAATTTTCATTAGAAGCAAGATCGCACATCGCACATTGCATCGTGTCGTCGCGCGGTATCATTTTCAGCAAGCTCGTAACATTTTTCTATCTTCTCGTAGTCTCTATCGCACACAAATGGTTGCGTGCAATTATACGAAGAATATTTTTCGTTCCAACGAGCTTCCGCGCACAGCATTTTCGGACTAAAAGCGTACCACGCGTAACATCAGAACGGCCATTTTTTTGCGAGAGCTCGCATTAAAAAATAATACGCATATCCCAGTGGAAAGTTACTATCAAGCCACTTTATTACCGCAAACTTCATAAAGTTTTATTTATAAGAATTATCAAGACTAAAACAAAAATGAAACGGTGAATCTTGTCATATCCTAAAAAAAGTGCACATACAATTTCAATAAAATATATAAATATAATACAATAAAATATATAAATCTCTATTCTAATCTCTATTCTAATCTATTTATATTAATAAATGTTATAAATATATATATATATATATATATATATATAGCAAGACAGTTAAAATTCCGGACAAAGTTTAGCAATGTTTTATTAATAATTCAAATACACAAACATTTATAAAATTAATAATAAAATTATATAATAAATATAATTAAAAATGTAATTCAACAAATGTGCACTTTGTTAAATGAAATTATGGTTAAATACATCAGTGAAAATTGTGTGATGTAATTAATATCATATTATAAGAATACGCGGGATATTCTAGAAATTTTCCTGCTATTTTACTCTTTCTATCCTGTGTACTTTTCATCTCACAATATTGCCTTCGCAATATCTGCTTCACAAAATTACACAACATATCGATATCACGCTCGGTATATAAAACCAAATCTCTGCACACGATTTAAAACACTTATCCTTCGAAAAATGACTACAAAAATTTTTAAGAAAACAACCGCGTAGCCGACACTTTCTTCCGTGAAAATTTCAGGCGGTAAATCGGTGGTTGGAGTGCAATTAGAACGCGAAATTGGTCGCGTGTAAGAGAGCGAGGGGTTAAAAAGTCGCTCAAAAGCAATTTGACGTAGCGTGGTGGACGCATCGAGTCGCTTTGAAGCCATAAATTCGCGAGAGGGTGCAATTGCGGGTGTGACGGTGTGGGAGTGTGGGGGTATTCGCTGTCCAATCGGACGTTGCGCTCTGACTGCCCGTTCATGCGTTTCAACGTTTGCAAATCATTCATTCCGACTCATTGTCGGCAAGTCGGCTGCGCTACACGTACGTTGTCACACCGCACCAAATACAAACTCTCTCACTCTCTCTCCCTCTTCTCCCTCTGCCCTTTTTCTCATTCTCTCTCTCTCTCTCTCTCTCTCTCTCTCTCTCTCTCTCTCTCGCTCCACGCTATGAAATTCCTCGGGAACAGGACGCAGCGGGAGGAGACCATGCCCTTGAATATTTATCGTTCCCTCGCGGGATCAAATTCTACGTCGGGCCGCACGAATTGGCGCGAAAACGCGGTCATTACGATGCAACCAAGCCACAAATCGGAAAACGAGATCGTTATCGAGAGTCACTCCGAAAAAATTTCAAGAAGAGAGAGAGAGAGAGAGAGAGAGAGAGAGAGAGAAAAGGGGTGAGTTCGCCAGTGAAATTCCATGTTGCATCGGTGTCAAGTTGTTCGTTTAACTATTTAACATAATCTATAGGATAGCTTCCTATTACGTCTAATTATCTATTTGCTTCCGCTTACATTAATTATCAACATGATTTTATGTACTAACAATATTGGATGCATAATAAGTTAATCAATGTATAAACAGCTATTTACATATAAATATCAAATCGCATCATATAAATAATTCAGCAGATAGGCAATAAAATATGGTTTACCGTTTTCATTATTTGCATTCTCAAATCTCATCGAGTTTAAAAGCTTGCTAAATTATTGTGGAGTACGCATGTTCTTTTCAACTCCGTTGTATAGCTTCATTAGCGATCGATCCATCATCCCGAGCAAAATGGAACAGAAATTTCCAACGACCTTTGTTATTCTAAAGCGGACGTGCTATTACACAACTTTCCACTTTTTTATCAATGGAAAATGAAAAGTTTACACGCGTGGATATGCTCGCGGAGCCGTCACCGTCACCGTGCGGCTTTTATTTTCAGCGGGAAACCATGAGATTCGATTACGTGGGAGAGATTCGATTGGGTGAGATTCGTATGAGATTTCAAACGATATAAAACACACAAAGAGCGAAAGAGTTCACTGCTACAATTGCGCAATCGAGCCCGCATCGTGCGTAATCGCGAGATGTATCGGACATGAATGTAGCGGATATGTCAAATAACGGTCTCGCTTTGCGACACACCGCACGCGCGCTCGAGTCTCTCCTATCGGCTATAAACTTCAAATCTCTCTCTCATAGAAGGGAGGTTAGCAGGCCACAACAAGAGAAGGGACCAGAACAGAAACGAAAAGAAAGATGAAGAGAGAGAGAGAGAGAGAGAGAGAGAGAGAGAGAGAGAGAGAGAGAGGCTGCGAGTTTGTTCGAGCAGCTAAAAAAGGGGAACGCAAGAACGCCCGTGGATTTACATTGATGTATCGCCCGAGGTGAGCGAGAAAGAGAAAGGCCCGAGAACGCAGGAGGGAGAGTAAAATGGGAAGGAGAGAACAGGGACAGAAGGGGGAGGAGAGGGGGGGGGGAGAAATATTTGTAGATTATACCGGCGGGTCAACGCCACCCGCCTGTTCCTCGCGAGAACCTAGCTTGTCACGGGACTAAAATTAAAACGAGGCGCACCCCGAGCCTTTCCAGCATGCGTACGTACCAGCAACCGTTCGAGATATTTCTTATCGATATTATCGAGGCAAATCGATATCAAAGTATGCCATCATTGTGATTCCGGATACTCTGGCAACGATACTTGTATCAAATAATAACACCCGCAGCTTAATTCCAAGCTTTATAAAACTGAAACTTTTAAAAAATAACGCATGGCGATACTCGTGAGAAAAACTTGTTCAAAACTTGTTCTTTCAATCTCGTCAAAAGATGTACCGTTCAAGAAAAACAACAAGGTCATAATGATATATCGCGATAAGTGTGAAACGATAGGTATGAACTCGTGTGTTTGCACTAATTTACGAAAATCTTTAAAAATGAAAGTTTTAATTGAAATAGAGCAGAAATCCGCAGAAATCGTACGGACTATACTGTTAAGAGTTTACGATTAAGATGCCACGAAGGTGGTGATCCGTGTATGCTTTACTCGCGCTGCCAACATCGCTGTCGCTTTCGCTCCGTTGTTGCTTTGTGCGCTTTCAAGCGCGACAACCCACGTTACTCAACTTACGTGCGCGACCCTCGAATGTGCATGCGTCACCTTTTTGTATTCCCCACCGAGCATTTCCCACTAAAGATTAAATGGAACACCGTAAAATCAGCAGGACAAATCAGTGATTGGTCGTATTATTCCAAGCAAGCTTTAAAGTTCGATTACAGAGGCCACTTATCTATCTTTGTAATTTAATTAGCTAAATTGAATTTCCGTCAAGGCAAATTCCACTTGTAATTAACCGAGACACAAGGTTTTGTAATCAATTTTCACCCCCCTCCCCCGACTTGATCCGTCTTTTAATTCTCTATATTAATTAAATACTTAATAAAACATAAATTTTCATCCAAGTTGACGTATAATTTATCAAAAGACGCTTTCATGCATTATGTAATTCTACATTATTATTCGCGTATTTCTTTTTCATGTGTCCTTTCAGATCGATAGAAAAACGATCGAACATTTCTCTGGAACGAGAGCCGCTTGTAAAAGTAGAAAACCGCAAGCTGGATATGTCCTTTTCGAATTATCGATCAGTGTAACCATCGATAGATTCACAATGCCATTAAATGAACGCGATTATGCTGTCTCGAAACGACATTAAAAGAGCACAAAATCGTTGTATAGAACGGACTAGTACATTATATGTATATATCTAACATCAATCTTTTTGAACAAAATTTATATTTAGTTGGCTTTGTGGCAAACTATTAACAGTGCATCAATGTGCACATAAAATCTTATTTTCGGAAATTTATTAATGATAATATGGATTTTATAAATTTGCATAAACAGTTAAAAGAAAGTAATAAGATTAAATATTTCTTCTACCTTCTTTTATATTTTAACATTTCTGTTTATCTTCATCACATAATTTACATGCAACATTGTACCAGATTTTTAACTTAAGTTAAATGTGTAAATGTAATATGTGTTAAATGTAGTATATTTATATCGATCTATATATTTGTGTCAACATTCAACATTGTTAAAAAAATTGCAAAACATTCTAACTGAAAGTAAGCAAAGATATTTACAAAAAATGTTTACAAAAAATTCAAAATCATATTACTTTATATGTGCGCACGCGTGTATGTGATATAATACATTTACAAGTATATTACTAATATACTTGTAAATATTACAAAAATAAAGCAAATGTTAATATATTTGTTAATTGTGTTGGTGTTGTTTCCAATCACCGTATATATATGTTATTTTTAATATGTGTAAAAATAAATGAACATAGTACATATAAACCAAGTCAAATTTGATTTTCTCAAGAATGATTCCTTATATGAAATAATATATTACTTTTTTTTTATTTATCTCTACATAAAAAATAATTTCTCTATCGATTATACCCCATTGTTATATATACACATTTCTTCAAAAACATAAATCTATATTTGTACATATTTTGTTACAAGTAAAAGCTGAAACTCTATTATAGCTCACTTATATTATAGCAAAAATAAGAATTTCTTGTGATTTCATTTTTAGTAACATTTTACATTTCACATTTCTGCTAATAAAATTATTCATCCTAATGATAAATTAAATTTATATCGTAACAATTTAGCAAGCTTTTCAATTAAAATTTAGTAAATTATATAATGTATCACATGTATTAGATAATGTATCACATGTCATTAATGAACATTAAATAAAACGTTGAAAAATAATGGTTGCATAATTCTGAATCAAAATAAATTCTCATTCTTACAAAATTCGCAAAAACTATGAGAATAAATTATCGACTACTTCACAAAAAGAAAACGAGAAAAATTTTATTTGCAGCTGCCATTGCAGATAACGTGAATTTCGATTATTGTTAACCAAAAGCTGAAACATCACACAAATCTCGAGATAGTAAACATTTGCCTGAGATAGTTTCACACGCGTTACGTCATAGTCCATAAAACAAGCGGCTTCCACGCCTCCAATCTCTCTTACACATCTTACACGAGGTCGCCGACGATGATGTCACAGGATAATTCGCCATGATGATGTCGCGAAAAAAAAATGCATACAAGAACTAACTATTCACTGATTCGCCGTGTAGCTCCAAATGTTGCAACGAAACTAGATTTCGACCGACACGCGGATACTCGACGAGACGCATTATGAAATTGCATTTTGACCTTTGATCAAATCTCGGAAGAACGAGTTGGAAATATGAATGCATATGTCAAATTGTTACACGTGTTTCACTATACTTCCCGGTTGACATATACTTCCGGTGCATCCAAGCTACCTCTATCGAGAGCATCTGAATAGTAGGTAAATTAGTAGGGAAATTAAAAGTAAGGAAATTAAAACCATGAAAGTGAAAGGAGAGTATAGGAGAGTATGTAATTAAACACATTTAGGATTTAATTATAATTATTAAAATTTAAATTATTAACCATGTGCATCTCGAACTTTAAAAAGATACTGATGAAATCTTTAAATATTCTGTGTTCTACATTTTGTAGCTAAAAAGAATTAATAGGAAAATAATTATTCCAGATCGAATTTTTTGACTTTTCTAAATTTATTAAATTACAATTAATGAAATAAACAAACCGTTTATAATTTTATAAAAATAAAAATTTTATATAATTTTATAATTTATCCCATTTTATAATTAATGCATAATTAAACATTTGATACATGAGGATATTTGATTGTGTGCTATTTCTCCTTTATATTTTACAAGTGTGTACGATAATAAATTCGTACATGTGTCTACCTATATTTGAAAATTATTGACAATTATTGAAAAATTAGTAACGTCTGTCAATCAACGTAACGATACTGTCACATCACGGCGGGGATTTGTCACATCTGTCGTACCTGCGGTCAACATTTTACTCGCCTTTGAACTCGCCTAAGTCTCATTGTGAAAAACGTATCGATTACATGGGTATTCTTGTAAAAGACCTTCGGGTGTCGAGCCTTCGGTAGGTAGGTGCGACTTCCTACGAGTGTTGTAAACACGTCGAAAGTACCAGCTAAACGCCGGCGCTAGAAAAAGAGTCCTTTTGCGCGCGCGGCAGGGAGGAGAGGAGCATGGAAGGTTTCTCAATAGGATGAAAGACGGCGAGGTCGGAATGTCAGTGGGGCACGCCCATTGGAAGGTACTGTAATTCGATGCGTTTGTACGCGCGAATGAGCGTCACCACCACGAGCGGACGAGCGACGCATTTACGCGAGACTACCTGTACTACGCCTCCTCTTCTCGTCCTCTTTCCGCTCCCCCCCCCCCTCCTCCGTCCCTGTGTTTTCGCTTTCCCTCGACATGAAAATTATCTACCCGCATTACGTCACGTAGAAAAATACGTCGCGGTCCGGTTATATGAGAGAAACGCGATCCGATCGGAGAGACGGTGTGCGTTGCAAACGCACGTGGTGTAAATATCGCGACCGTAAAACAAATCCGAGTTCC
This sequence comes from Pogonomyrmex barbatus, assembly GCF_055798465.1. Taxonomy (NCBI): domain Eukaryota; kingdom Metazoa; phylum Arthropoda; class Insecta; order Hymenoptera; family Formicidae; genus Pogonomyrmex; species Pogonomyrmex barbatus. Next base: position 1,413,782 of record NW_028297118.1, on the reverse strand, counting down.
GGGTTCGAACGAGCGAGTCAAGAGGGGACCGATGAATATCGCCTCCCTTGTAATTTGGACTTTAACCCCTGCCCCACGGTCGCAGGCGAAAATATAAATGCGCTCCGCGGAGACTCGCGTGGCAAGTTTCAAGTGGAAATATTTCAATTCGCGCTCTTTAAATTCACCCAATCTCAAAATCCATTTTTAGTCAATTGGTGAAATTAGCGGGCAATTAAGTGTAAATGAGAGAATAAATGATACCTACGTATTATTAATAATTCTCGCAAATTAATATCGCGTAACGTGATCACGATAATCACTCACCGTGCAGAATGTATCGTCAACCATCGTTGTAATGATTCATCGACACGGTTAATTTACAACGGAGAAATAACGAATTGCATTTTATACCCGTAAAATTCAGCCTCGGACACAGCTAATAATGCGACAAAATAAGAGTTCAAAGAAAGACGTTTGAGAAACACATTCAAAAATAAAGTTTTAGATAAAACAAAATATAGTAATTGATTTAACAAAAAAATATGCAACCGAGAGGTCTTTTAGCTACGCTTTTGCACCTGTCCTCTCCCCTCTCTTTCTCTTCCCCCCAAAGTAAAGTATGCAAAAGTGTAGCCAAATAAACCAAGCAAAAATTACAACAAAAGTTACTTAAGCTCTCGAAATCGCAATCATTGCGATAAGGAAAAGACACATACGTACTTTCGAACGTCGTTCTCGGCACCCGTGGAGAACCTCACAATTTTCACGGAAGCAAGAAAACCTCCGTCAGCATCTCCTTCGTGAAATCATTATTGCGATATTCGTCACTTTACCCGTCAAACGTGCACACAGATATGCACGCAGTTGTACGGCTTTTCGACGCGATGATGACGACATCCGCGGATTATACGGAGAAACGGGAAGATTGAGGTTACGTGCGCTCCGGACGCCAACCGAACAAATGAGGCGCGACGACGTGGAAACTTTACGATCACGATGGTCGTAGGTTTCAAAACGCGGCTATCGCGGCGTTGTTACGCGATAACGATAAGCGATCGGCGAGCGACGATGAAAATTCGAGAGGGCTCGATCTCTCGACCGGCGTCTCTGGCGCGCCGCGATCTTGACTGACCAGACTTCATTGCGCGATACGCAAAGTCTCGATTACATGCATTCGAAATTATGTAGTCGTGAAACGCACAATTCACACGCGTGTATCGTAACTCTAGACGCGATGCAGGCCGCGTTAACGTATTTTTAGATTACGTTTCCTTTCATATCTCTTTCTCCCGTCTCGTTTATTTTTGATTCCTGCTTGAGATTGATCGTGTTCCCGCTCTATATATATATATATATATATATATATATATATATATATATATATATATATATTTGACCGCCAAACGTTGAAGTTGCACAATTCGTCACGGATCAATGATGTTTGCACAAATGATCGCAAAAATGAAAATTAATCGGCATCCCAAGAAAAAATGAGACACGACACACCCGCGAAATATATATAACTCAATTTCGTCGGCGTGTTTCAAGTTCAAATGGATTCGAGTCGATCATAAATACGTTTTCACATTCGCAGGTTTTTCCTCCTGCCCGTTTCTCTTTTCTTATACGGCATTTTTCGTTTGGATTAAATTAATTGCACCACGAGTGTCAAACTGTCAATATGGAAATCATCGATCGAATTTGCAAATAAGAGCACATTCTTTTGATGGCGCTTTCGACTGCAACAATGCAAATCGCGCTGAATGCGATATTCAACTTTTATAAAGTTATGCTCGATTAAATATGTATTTTGATATGTGTATAAAAAGCGATTGTGCAATGTATTTTCGATCTGCCATTTCACATTTGACTTTTAAATTTTAATTCGGAGTTCAACTTTATGCGGGAATATAAATTTATATTGAAATTAAACTAAGTTAAATTACTCCCGGAATACGGCGCAAATTATCTCGATTAAAAAGTGCACGTAAAACCGTATGATTGTAATATACACGGGATATACTTTCAGAATTTTTTCATCCAACGATCAAATCCTTTGATCGATTTAATATCTACGAGCGCGTATTAAGAAGCCAATAGCAACGGTTTTCGCGATATTAAAATATTAACCTTCGAATGTATATACAAAGGAAACGAAAGTTTATTCTTTGACTAAACAACACTATCATGTGCCACGATAACTTGTACTTAAAGACTTACGTACTCTCATTAGTCGTGCACGCGTGACACGGCGTGACACTGACGTTTACCGCGTCGAAGTTTTTACAAAACTTTACTTACGAACATGTATCGTACGACTATCATGTACTTGTTAATTCCTTAGCGATAACGCCGACGACGCGGGAAACTCGGAGACTTTTTGAGAAAACACAGCCGCGCGGAGTAGAAACGCGCGGAGTAGAAACGCGCCGTTCTCGAGCCGCGTGACGTCATTTCGCGCGCGAGATACGACATGTATATATATATATATATATATATATATATATATATATATACACGCTATACAGAACTCTACACGTAAAACACGATGCTATATATACATGACACCCACGCGGAAAACGTCATCCATCGCGAGACCTTACTCGATTACATGGATCGAGGATCGCCCTACTTGTGTATTTACGAATTATATCTATAGGCGCGTCACACCCATGTATTTGTCTCGTATTTCGCGACACACACCCCCCCCCACACACACACACCCAACACACACACACACACACACACACACACACACACACACACACACACATACACACACACCACATACACACACACACACACACACACACACACACACATCATATATCATATCATATATAAATATATATTTTTTATAAATATATATTTTTATATATTTTTTTCTCAAACACACGAGCACGCGCGCGCGCGCGCGCGCGCGCGCGCGCGCGCACACACACACACACACACACACACACACACACACAGAGGATGCACAAAATACAGATGTATTTTGATAGATAATCCGCAGGTGGGGAACTTTATATGCATTACCTTGATCCGGAATACGCAAAGGATTCAGACACGATCTTGCCGTGATGTCGGTCACTTGGACGCGAGAATGATCGTACAATCGTCGACGACAGTAGATAATTTCCTTTTTTTTTTTCTCTTTATCTCGCCCTCGCGTTGCCGTTATACGTTTCCTCTCAGAGTCGCGTTCAAACTCCTGTGTCACTCCAAAGCACAAGGTGAAACTTCCGCTGGACACTTGTGCGTATATCCTTGTGGATTCTTGTGATTACGTCAAACACCACTTGCTCCGGAAAAAATATGTGTTCGGTTGATATATTCTCACACTGTACTGTAAAATCTCGATGCAGCTTCGCAGAGACACCCGACTCGCGTACGGACGACGGTATACGGTATCCGTGCGAGTGTATCGCGAATGAAAAAAAAAAACAACCGCTCTCGCTCTCTCTTTCTCTCTCTCACACGTTAACCGGATATTGTACGCGTTGTTGACCCGCCGCTATGCCAATGTTCCAACTCATAATCAGCTTTCCCCAATTACGCGAGCTCCGTTTTTTCCTCGGATCTCCGCGCACGCTGCCGCTTTCTCTCACTTGCTCTTTCTTCCTGCGCTTCTCCACGTCTCTCTCTCTCTCTCTCTCTCTCTCTTCTCTCTGCTCTTCTCTCTACTCCGTAATGTGATTTTCTAACAATCTCCAGAAATGTCAAACGTCAGGACGAGCCGCCAACTACGAAGCACGCACGACTTGGATGAACGTAACAACAACACGGCGACGGCGATGACGACGTGGGTGACAAGGAAGAGGAGAAGGAGGACAAGGACGAGGACGACGACGGCGACGGTGACGGCGACGGCGACGGCGACGG